>NW_019522091.1:113005-161881 GCF_002814215.2 Seriola lalandi dorsalis | reverse complement strand
TGAAAGGTGTCACAAAGAAAGAAAAAAAAGGATTTGTTAAAAACATTAATGTTTCCGTAAATCTTCAGCTGCACTTATTGGCCAATTGTGTCATCGCTATACAGTGGCTGCAGTAACACTATCTACGAACAGCGTTGTGCATGTGGCTGCTGAACTGTGAGCGGCGGTCAGTCTGGCATGCAGTCCTCTTGCAATCATATGAGATTGATCTGTTGTGACTGCAGATGACGCCACCTCCACCTCTCTCTCAGTGTTTGGTCTTCCCCATATCTATTTCCCTGACTGCAGCCAGTGTCTCCATCACTGCCTGTCCAGACAGACAAAAGCAATTCAGGTATCCCTTGTTTGATTTGGGTCAGGGCCTCCCAAAACTAATACCTGTAAGCCCTATAATATGGTAATTTGTAGCGGCTGGGGTAAGGAACGTGGATTTATCAATAACCGGGCTAACCGGGCTCATATTGAGCTTAGATTTGGTTTTTGGATGGAGACGAGGGGCGCACAGAGGGGTTAGGTGAAACAGAGGTTATTCAATAAGGGGGTGGTTGTTATTCCAAAAGGCAACCAGAGGAACTTATAGGCTGTCGGTGAGCAGGCACTGACAGCCTCGTAGACTGACACTCCGAGTCTCTCCCATGGGGGAAATGGGTAGACAACATGCATGTGCAAAACATACATGTGTATGTGAACACAGATATTCAGTGCAGCACATGGGGGTTTATGAAAGTTCCCTTACAGGAATTTGTCCTGTATTATTTTTGCAGGCACTGTAGTGCTTTTGTGCAACGTGTATCTTACAAGGGACGTTCAAGATTTTGTGACTTTTGCTGCAAAACACCCTGATTCCTTAAGTCAGGGGTCTCCAACACTTGGCCTGTGAGTTACCAGTATAATATGTACATGGATGTGTAGTAACTTTAACTTCACTCAGTAAATTTATTCCAAATGCAATTAAATCAAACACGCATCCCTCTTCAACACCAAATAATTATTTGCCAGTTGTCAGTCAAATGAGTTACACTGTCAAGTTTGTTTACATCAGATATTCAGTAGGCAACATGCAGTGATAGCAACTCCTCTGGATAACAGAATAGACATAACTTAACTCTTCCAAGAAACCGTTTATATGTCGCCATGGATCAAGCGAGTTAAGTTGTGGGCTTCAACTTCAGCTATGTTTTTTGTTTTTTTTTGTTTACATTTTTACTTATTATGGATCTTCTATTTTCTCTGATTTCTATTCAGATTTATGGAAGTTTATTTGCAATGGCGTCACTACTGTGCGGTCAGCTTTGACTGTATCATGTCTGTAAAATTGACATTGATGTGATGTAAGCTACAGCTGTTTTTGGAGATCCGTTTGAGTGTTTCGATGTGATATGTAAATAAATGTAACCAGTAATACGAGACGAGAGAGGAGCTCTCAGCCCCTTTTATTTAGTCCAAGTAGCTCTCACAGTGAAAAAGGATGGAGACTCCTGCTTTACACTGGTTTTTACCCTGATTGTGTTTCCCCTCTCTAAGAGGACATGTTTGCCACAGGTATAATGAACAGGTTCATCTTGGGACAAGCACTGCTCAGCACAGCCTCTAATGAAAGTCCAGAAAACATGAGAAAATGCTGCTGATTATTTCTCGAACGAGTTTTAATGAGATTCTACTGTAAATAGACACTGATAAAGCTAAATGCATCATGCTAACACACTTTCTCAATGTGAACTGATGATTAGCAGGTATAATGTTCACCATCTTAGTTTTACCTGACAGCATGCTAATATGAGCTAATGAGTGCTACAGAGAGAAACTGAAAAAAAAAAGAACAATACAGTTCATTCATCATAAAACTGTGATGAATGAACTGAAAGATTTGCTCTTCAAGTTAGAGAGAAAAAAGTGTAACTGTGGTAAAAAAGTGGAATTTCTACATGCGTACACTGACACTGGAAAACCACACACACACACACACACACACACACACACACACACCCACACACACACACACACACACACTGATGTAAGGTAAACAAAAGGAATTCATTAAGTCTCCTACCCACTGTCTTTGCATCATACCTGGGTCCTGAGCCAGGGAAGTGCTGTATAATGAGCTGCAGAGATGAAAGCAGCTCCCCAGGCAGCAGGAGGCAGACTTCTTTACGCTGTGAAGTGTTTTTGGCCCGCGCTATCTTCTTTCTAATCTCCGCGGACAAAACAGGAGCAGACCCGGCAGATGGTTGTGATAAGATAAAACCACCTCCATGGGGAATGAATGCACAAGCGCACACTGACTGATGTCTGGGTCTGTTTACCGCGACAAACTATCCTCGATTTTGTACTGTTCATTTTAATCATTTTTGCTGTGAGAGTTTTGATTTTTCAGTACATTCTTCAGTCGTTCAACAATAGTGACGTAAGATATTGACTGAATAATTCATTTGGTTAAAGGTCCCATATCTTCACTTCTTCTGTGTTTTATTTGAAGTGTGACCTCCAGGCTTCTTTCTGGAGCTCTAGCAACAACAAGACGGTGAGCCAATCACAAGGGAGGAGGCTCTGAGCGTCTCCTCTGATTGGCTGACTGTTTTCTGAGTGATCAAATAAAACTATAGCAGATTTCAGGTAAACGCAAATCCTGCAAGGTTGGATGGTGGGTCCGGGTGGGCGGGGCTGGGCTTGGGGCATGGCTGAGAGCATTGCTGATTTGTTGTGACATCACAAAGTTACAGAAGTCCTGACAGCTCAGTTTCTGAATACAGGCTGTGTGTGCTTCTCTGTGTTTCTCTCTGATACTTTCACAGTATTAATATAGAACCTAGACCTGCTTTATAATCAAAAAAGACATGGAAAACTCACTTTCTACAATATGGGACCTTTAACTGTCAAATGTAGCCGTTACAAAGGCCTATTATGAAGGTCTATTACATGTTTGCTTTACATGAATTATGAGGAAAAACCGAGTTTTGCTCTTTTTTTTTCATCTGTCACATGGTACAAAGAACGGCCTGGTGGTTGAAAGACACCAGGCGTTTACGTTACATCACACTAAGTTCACTGATTTGACTTTCTTTTAATGTCACGTAAATCCGTAAGCTTCCATATGACACATCCATGCATCACGTCGCAGTTTGAATGTACAAAACTGATTACTGTTTTCTCAGGCCTCACACATATAGTCTCTGACATCTTATTCTACTGTGAGACCTTCAAATAAAAAAAGAAAAAACACACACAACACTGACATATGCTCACTGAATCCGGTTGTGACTGTGGTTGTGTAGTTAATTAGAGCCAATGTGGCCACACTGTTAATCACCTCCATCTCAGTCTCCTCAGAGTTTGTTAATACTGGATCCCTGAGATTACCTAGACCTAATGGACTCATTAATTACACACACTTTGCTGTGTTTTTAATTAGTCATCTGTTCATTTAGCAAATCAGCAGTGGTTTTTTTTTTCTCTTTTTCTACTTTTTTTTTTTTTGCAGCCAGGAACTCCGTGTTATATAGCGTTACTCATAACAGCTGCTCGGTGGCAGGCTTGAAAGAGAGAATAAATGATGTGTCGGGCGCTGGAGCAACTGTGAAAAAGAGTTGCGGGGGTGTGTGTCTGCTTTGTTTCCAGTGTATTTGTTTTTGGTTGAGTTGTCTTAGGAATGGCGGTGTTCAGTGTCTGACTATAGTACATGACAGTGTTTGTTCGCCAGTTGATTGTTTAGCTCAAGATGAGGGTTGTGTGTGTGTGCGTGCATGCATATGTGTGTGTGGCAGGCCCAGTTCTATCTGGTGGAGTACGTGCTCGTCGCTGGTTGCAGTGCTAAGTGATTTTGCGAGTCTGTTCCCATCAGGCACAAGTGGAAATGTTTTTCTAATTTGTATATTTTCTGAAGCAGAAACCAAAGCGTCTGTGTGTGTTAATTAGTGGCTGTAAAGTACTTCATGATGTAGCCTAACGCGCCGTTGCATTGTAACAAAGCGTCGGGGGCCGGTGTGACCGCCGCTGCTGCTGCTACTGCCGTTTCCCACTCAGGTCCTTGCTTATTTCATTTCTGCTTTGTAATGGGAGTCAGATGCGATAGTGTTTACAACAGGCCTGAATCAGTCACATGCTGTCTAATTAGCTGCAAATGGGCGAACGGCAGAGGCGGATATTTTTCTTCTGAGTAGTCACGAGTGGCGGATCAAACCCTACACTGACTCAGTGTTTAAGCGTTTAAGGAGGGGAAGGTTTCTTTTCAAGTCCTGCAATGAAAAATTGTGCTTAAGACAAAAGAGAAGAAACGTATTAACACCAAGCTCAAGACAGTTTATGTGGGAGAATTACTTTTTTTCTTTTTAGTTACCACTCAGTTGAAGCACAGAGGAGAAGTTAGTTAGTACTGCCAGTGGTGGACAGCTTATCGGGAGCACCGGGTTGTTTCCCGAGGGCTCTCGGTCAACTTCACCAGTGAAAACACAACAAGCGGGAATGAGTTGACGGACCTCATGCGTCACCGGACACCAGGGTGTGCCCACACTGTTGCCTATCTTTCAGCATTGAGTTTGCCTTTGATAATGGTCATCAAAGAAAAATAATTAAATTATCCACTGTTGATGAGCGGTCAACAAAGTTAAGACTTGTAACCAGAAAGCAGTCACATGATTGTCGTTTAGTCGGAGCGCGAGAGAGAGAGAGGGAGGGAGAGCTCACGAGAAAACTTCTGCCCTTGAACTAGCGTTTAATTAACTTAATGACATAATTAAAACTGGTCTGATACCCGTGATGTCAGTAAACAGCAATCAGAGGATCAATCTGAGCCTGGTGCAAGTTTGTGACAAATGCAAATGTGTATCACGTCGCTCCAGACGAGGTGGAGACGACCCGAGTGTGGACGCATTGCTCCAGAGTGACTGCTGCTCGTGGTCAGTAACGTCACAGGGTTCATTCAGCTTTTGAATGAAAAGATAAGTATTGAAAAAAAAAAAAAAAAAGATTAATCCTCAAAATAAAATTTAAAAATTACTAAAATATAACGTCAGCAGAACTGGACAAGAAAATAACACATGGACAGAAAGTGGTTGAAGGCTTTAAACGCGCCTGAAATAAAAAAGAATGAAGAAACATAAAACTTTAAAAACAAAAAATCTGATAAAATGAATGCACAGGAAATGTATTAGGAAATTTAAAAGAATAATATAAATGCATTGGCACATACTAAATGTTTTTGAAAAATAAAATAAAATCATGACTCAATGGACATTAAAAGAGAGATTCCCAGTCTAGACAACAGAGGCTATTTCCATGTGAATGAATGACTTGCACTCACCCTGACTCCTCCGAACTATTGATTTATGAGAATTCAAATTTTCACCCACACATGTTCCTCTGCTACTGGCTATATAAGAGCCTTTTAACACATCTAAAGGCGACCTGTGACTCTGCTCATGAATGGTGGCAGAGGAAGACGAGGTCCTGTCCCATTGTCCACTTCAATTAATCTTCACCCAGGACAAGGCCTCTTTCATCCACTCTCCCTGCCAGTGTTTTATTGGGCTCCCCCAAAACGGTTTGGGTGATGATGGCCCCACAACTCAAAATGAAACCCGGAGAGGTCAAAGGTCGACTGTGTAGGACGCCGTGAAGAAGAGGGAAAGGAACAGGAAGTGTCGGGGTCAGGACAAGAGAGCAGAAGGGATGGGTGGATGAATAGAGGAGGGAAGAGAGGAAGAAATTCCAGCTTGAACAGTGTGAACTTGAACTCAGCAATAAAAGTGGGAAAATAACTCAAGCTCCAAAACACCTGCACCTTCCTTAATAAATCACAGAGGCGCCAACAAAGAGCGAATCAGCGGTGGCTGAGCGTGTGCATCAAGCTCAGGCATTCACTTATAGCTGTTTAAGTTATTATTGGTATTCACTGTATCGGCATTATGGTTATAGTTTCTTAATGTTACAGCCATTATTTTTGTCCTTTTTCCCTTTATAACCTTTTCTCTGGATCTATCAAAAACATCAACTGCTAAATAAAAAACAAACATCAAAACAAATTACGCAATTACAAAACTTTCTTTTCTTTCTGTCTGTACTCTCTCTCTCTCTTTCCCTCCTCGTTCGTGACTCTTTAAATGTCAGCATCATTAAATCACTCGATAGCTGCGACGAGGCTCTTAAAAAGCAGTACAGCTGTTTTTTGGCTTGTTGGTCTGACTGGTTGGCCCCACTGGGAGCAGAGGGTTGACAGTGGAGCAGACCATGAGGGTTCGGCACCAGACCAGCTCCTCGGGCCCAGCTGCATCCTGCAAGGAAGCATCAGCTGCCAGTCTCTCCTCCTGATTCTCTCCTGAATCAGAAAAGGAGAGAGGTGATGGGAGAGAATCGGTGCTTGTGGTGGAGCAACAGATTGGCGACTGTTTAAAATATAGTCACCACTCCAACACAAAACTGCAGCCCATGCAAATCACATGATGCTAGATGTTGAACAGAATATAGTTTGTTTTTTTTCTGCTTCTGTATCCTGTTAATCATCAAGTGACCTTTAGATTAATCCTGTGACCCCTTTGCTGTCTCACCCTCCACTGGGAAATACTAGTAAAGTACAATAAACCTTAGAGTGCGATTAAACGGCAAACACCACTCGAAGACCAGATGAAGAGTACTGAATGAATACTGATGCTGATGATGATGATGATCATCATCATCATTATTAAAATGATTATACATTCGCACCAGCAGCTTTGCCATGAATTATGGAATCATGGAGTGTTTCCACTCGAGTCCCACATTTCCCACACACTCCCATTTTCCTTCCAGCTTCAGGAAGCCACTTGCCAAGCTGCCATAGTGGTGGAAAGCCATCATTTCCCATCGCAACCAGATGTATACTCATCTATTTCCATAGTACTGGAATGGCGCGCATACCCACGCGTTCACACAGTCATTATAGTTGGGTATAGACTGTATCTATCTGTACCAGTCTGCTGGCCTGATTACAACCTCAGTGTTTGTGTTGTGCCTCTGCCAGCGGTCACCAGTGGAACCGCCGGGGCGGTCGCTCTTGCGGCGGCAGCTTAAAGAGCACCGCCACAACACTGGTGACACACACGGCCAACGCACACTCGCATGCATCCACACTGGCACCAGACCTGGCTGGTTGGTGGAAGATCACGTCAATTAGACCTGAAGGCAAGATACACACACACACACATCTACACGGATATGCAGACACACTGTTGTTACACTATGGAAGGTTTTTATTATCCTGTATTTCCTGGCCGTGAGCTTTTCTACAGGACAGCTTTCTTTTTTGGTTTTCCTCACGGTCCCATGTGACCGCCGTGACCACCTTCTGTGTGGGATGTGCCTCGGATCTGCTGCAGAATTGAAACGGGTGGTTGGAAAAAGAATGGCTGCTCAAGTGAACGAGCCATGCGGAACCGAGGAGAGCATCTAAAAATCCACATTCACGCTGTGCACAGTGAAAGTGCAGCGGGATGAAGCAGCAGACACGAGTGCGTAAACATGCCCCTGCTGAAATAAAGACCATCGAACACACACACACACACACACACACACACACACACACACACACACACACACACACACACACACACACCTGCTCTCGGCTGTGACTCGGTCTCGCTGTGCTTCATGTGGCCTGTAGTGGTCTGTTGAGGAATGTAGAACTGAACCACAAGTGGACCAGACACACAGCCAGATGACATAAAACTCAATTTGCTGGTTCCTGCTCTCTCTCTCTCTCTCTCTGTCTCTCTCTCTCTGTCTCTCTCTCTCTCTGTCTCTCTTCCCCTCTTCAGCCCCTGGAGGTTCTTTTTCTCAGTGTCCTGTTGCCAGTCAAGCCCCCCCCCCCCGCCTTGCGCTCTTCTTTCTCAATCAGCTTTGTGAAATACACTTTCTGTTACTGTTCAGGTTTGTGCCTCTTTCCTCTTTCTCTCTGACTGAATATAATTAGTTTCATCAGTACGTTATGGACACCGAACTCTCTCTCTCTACTGGTTTCTGAATTGTTTACGACAAGGTCCGGGGATCCCGTGCACAGCCATGTCTTCATTCTTCTGCGCCGGGGATCAGCTGATAGTGCTCCGTAACACAGCAGTGCCACCGGGGCAGAGACCCGATGTTTCACCACGAGCTGAGGAGGAAGAGATGGGGAAGAGCTCTGCGCTAGGAGCAGACGTTACAAACCCATTCTCCCCTCGATCATCATGGGGAATGTGAGATCACTCCTCAATAAGATGGATGAGTTAGGCACCAGAGGGAAATCTGGGAGTGTATCATTATCATATCCCCCTCCTTCTTATTGCAGGTGACTTTAATCATGGCTCTCTGTCCTCCGCTCTGCCCACAGTCACTCAATATGTCACATGCTACACCAGAGACAATAAAATACTGGATTTATTTTATGCCAACACAATTTTTGAATCGTACAATTACCTGGCTGTTCACCTGAACACCTGAACTGGATTGGTCTTACAATACACATGCAGTATATAAGACAGGATAGAGCAGACTCTACCTACTGAGGAGACTCAGGTCTTCTGGAGTGCAGGGCCACATCCCAGCGGAGGCGGAGGGAGAAAGGAGAACAATGGCTAAACTATCGTCCCTGATGGAGAACAAGTATATATTAAATAGATAGAGTGTTATACTGATGCATATCCTTGCTATATAAATCTTGTTTTCTTACCAGTGATGACCTTTTTACAAACTTCTGGCAAGGGTCCAGAGGATGAGTGTGGCAAAACTCTAACAGGTCATTATAACGTGAATATTATATATTTTTTCACATGTTCAACACTATTTTTTCACTATAAATGGGCTTGAAACAACTCACTACAGTAGCAACATTAAGGCTAAAAACAACCCATAATGCAACACTTTATGAAGCCAGTGTTATACTGTTACTCCATTGAAATGTCTACAGTTGTGAATATGTAAATACCTAGTCCTCCAACTGAACACAACTTCTTCTTGTCCACATAAATATTCCAGAAAATGATTGTCTTGTATTCAGGCTAATATGGTACTTTCCTCCTTCCACCATTTCCTCCTATATCCCTTCTTCCCTCCGTCCTCATCTTCATCTCAAGTGGCTGTAACTCTGCAAATGCTCATTAAGAATTTCGCACTGCCGACCGCTCCCCCCGACCCAGCAGCCAGGACAAACCTTGAGTGTGAAAGCTCTCATTTATCACCGGGCACCGCAGGGCAATGGGCCCAGCCGAGCTGTAGACAAGGGCGGGGTAAGGTAAGGGTTGGTTACAGTATAGGAAAGAGGGGAGGAAAGAGGGGAAGAAAAGGGGGGAAGAAAGGGTGGAGGAAACTCAGATGCAAAGCAAGGAGCCAAATGAGGCAGGGAGGACTCAGTTGGGCGGGGCAGGTGGGGTGAGCTGGTGTGAGTATGGGGCAATGAGCGGAGTTACCTTTGGGAAGGGAGGAGATAGGAGGAGGAAAAGTGGGCAGAAGGGGAGGGGAGATGGATGCTGAAAAGCTGTGTGAGGTGTTAGGGGAAAAAAAAAATCAGGGAAGGTTATTGGCAAAACATTAGCGAAGCTGAGCGCGAATGCAAGTGTTTCACTAGTGAGTATGTTGCATCTCCTCGTCACGGCTCTGTACACTTTACTTTACAGTGAGGTCGCTGCTTCTGGATGCCCGAGCAGGGTCCTCTTCACAAAACCTGCAGAAAGCATTAGAACGAGTGAGGAAGCAAAAATAAAATCATCATATTAAAATACACAAAGCAACAAATAATTACAAAGAAAATGTCAAATTAAAGGGGAATGCAGGTTTGCTCAACAGGAAAAAAAAAACAACGTGATGTTCCTTGGATTTTATTTGAAACATTTTTAACATTAATTCTGTGTTACACATGAAGGGTTTGAAGTTTGGAAGAAATGTGTGCATATACCAAGCAGGGAGGGTCTTTAAAGATGCTATCAAATTGCAATCTGGGAAATGTAGGATTCAGTCATTTTGGAGCCTGATCCATTATGAGGACTAAAAGGCAGTTGTTTTTCTAATCTGTCTCTTGCTAACCTCCAACAGTGTGCAAGCACATTTGACTGGAGTATCCCTAAATATTCACAAATGCTGCATGAAAACTTACGCAAGGATAATCCACAGCTTGTGTCCACTGATTCAGCACACTCCAAACATGCGTTTTAAGAATCACCAAATTTGCAATGATAATAACAATAAATAATAAAGTGTATTTGTACTTCTCAAAACCAATTCCACTAAGTGGCACAAAAGAGAAAATAAAAAACCAAATACATCAGTTAAATCAAAACACAATCACAGTAAAACAGTCATAGCAGGTTTAAAGTTTCAAACATTTGAAATAGAGCAATTTCTATAAAACCAAACTGTCTGTTAGTGCAAATGATGATTATACACTGAGCTCTGGAGCTAATTTTGATGGGGATGCTGCTTGACAGACAGTTAACATAGATTATAGGATAGGCTGTTACTCCTCAGCACAACCCAGGCCTCATTAAAGAGCATCATGTTATGTGGTTGGGTTTGTTTGCCCTGTAGTTTACACACTAAACACAGTTGCCAGGCGGTAAATGTTTCTAAAATGCAGATCAATACTCAACAGTGGAATAAATGAATTCTCATGGGAATTATGGTTGGGAGCCGTGCCACTGACGTAGAACTGGTCTGTGAGAAATTTAGGCCTGGACATGTGTTGACTTACTCTCTGCCATACAATTGCAGGTCAGAGAAGAAAAATCGAATCACAATTAAGGACATCGCACTGATTTTGCATGCATTCCTATCAAACAGTTAGTATAATATTTACTTCCTCCTTGTCCTGCATTGACGTTGACGCTGCTCTTTTAACATTTCCACCAGCAGACAGACTGGGCTCCAGAAGCTCAACTTGTTTTATGAAATTACCCAGCAAATGGCCCATACAAACCCAGGACTAGTTGTGGTTTTCTCTGCATTTGGTTGTTGCTTTTTTTTTTTTTTTCTTCTTCTTCTACTGGATGTCCATGTGTGATTGAGCAGAATTTTCCAGCTTTCCCACCCCTGCTGAATAGCCTGCCATAATAAGACTAAAATACATAAATGAAAGCACTTTTGCCATCAATATCTATGTTTATTTGGCGTTCCCAAACCAACTCTGACACCTTTCGTGACCAAGGGTAGGAAACTTCAAGGGAAAGCTGGCAATTGTGTTAATCACTGATCTGTTGAGGCTTAGATTTGTCAACAAAATCAATACAGGAAAAACAAATTAACAACTTCCATAGTTTCACACGGCGTTTCCTCACATACTAATCTGCGAAATGAAGTAAACCTTTAAAACAGTTAAGGGTTGAAATGGACACTATTATTGCAGGAAATTGCAAAGCATGCAAATACTGCATGAAGGTCAGAAAGGAAAATGTTGGTTGGTGTTTTTCAGTGTTGCAATTTAAATCTTATTCAGTCTGTCAAATCCATTTATAACACAAGTCACACTCTGCTACAGTGTTAACCAGTGAAAACCTCAATCTGTATTCTGTAAGTTATTTTTTTCAAATTCATACTATATAAAAAAAGAAATGACTTCCTGTCACTTTCATTAGCTTCCATTTAATTTTTCTTATAACATGAACTACATGTACATGCACAGTAAATATTTCAGTGTACAGTAATAGCCTACATTTTACATGTGTTACGGCGGGCAGTGGTGTCATGGGAAGATTGTGACCTTGTTGTAACAACAGATATAAACCTCCAACCTTCTGGATTGTTGAGTTCAGCTGCTTCGTTCACCTGCTGAGGCAGATCATTTGTTGTTTTGAGATGGTAGCGCGGACTGCGATGTGTGTATCGCCACTAAATCCATGGCTTATTGGCTCGTGGAAGTTACATGTTTTGTGCTGGTGTGCAACCAGTGTTGGGCTGTTGCTGTTAACAGATTAGTTATTGAGTAGTAGATTACATTACAAAAACATAGCCTCGGTCTCGGGTCTCAGTTTTATGCCCATCCCCTCTAGTTGGGACCAGCATATGGGAACATTGATAAATCTGAGGGATTGCAAGATGGTTGATAAAAGGAAATACAAAAGGGAAAACATGTTCCTGCACATGATTACTCTCTCACTTTTCCGTAAGCAGCTGCATGTGGCTCAGGAGGTCAAGCAGGTCGTCCTCTGAGCACAGGGTTGGCCGATTGATCTCCTCCCGTCCTTGTTGGTGCAGACCAACATCCGGCATTGCAGTGCTGTTCTCATGTGTGTGTGAATGGGTGTGTGAATCTGGGCTGTTTTATTCTGGAATACAGGATATCTTTTACCTCTTTGTTTGCACTGCTCACAACATAGACATGTTCAACCTGAAAATGGACTCACAAAAGGTCAGGTCTTCATTTTAGGGTCAAAAAAGGGAAATGAAGCACTGACCTTTGACCTACTTACTATTTGTTGTGTACTGTTGTCAATGGGGAAAAAAGAAAAGTATAAAAAAAGTATTTACTCTTCAGTTCCACTCATTATAAGTCCAAGAGGCATCAGTTAAATAAGAGTGAAGATACTTTAAAATCCCAGGAGGGAAAATTGGGCAAATGCTTACACAATAGTTGCCACTGTACTCGGTAACTATGTCACTATTACTTCACACATCCGTTCTGGTCAAAGTGATGTTTTAAGGACATTTTGGGACATATGAAGTAGGTCACTCATTGGATAGCACTGCAAAGGAACAACAAGGATGATGACACTCTGTAGTCAGTTGACCCGTGTGTGTCAGACCTTAACTGCTTCTTATTCTTAAATCTTTCCATCATTAGAGTTACACACAGACCTTCCTTGTACTTCTATCCCATATGTTGTCTACAACACATCATTTGGCTCATGGCAACAATATGATGGTTAAATCCAACATGTTATATTTTTAGAAGAATCTTTTGTTTGTATGAAAATGTGTCATGTAGAGAAGAAAAGATGTCATTGTAAGAATGTTCCATGGTAACATCAGTTCTGACAAGACATGGATTTGAGGTATTTTCTCAGAGTCTTAGTCAATTTGGTTTTTCACGTAGACTTGCAGAAATAAAACAACACTAGATTTCTTTCTGAACAATTTCTGGGAGCCGCAGTCAACGGAAGGGAGCAGGAGAAAACCTGAGAATGCATCCTCCGTGTGACATGTGTATATAAATGAAATTACTGAGGTTTCCCATAAGCTTTGTCTTTTTTTCCACTTTGTCTCCATGTGAACACAGAGGTGTAAGAAAGCCAGGAAATGCCATTTAGCCACTGCAGTTCTGTAAAATGTTCCAGTACCTGTGTTTGGGAGAAACATGCAGTATATTAAAAAACAGTTTGCTTTGAGATGAATGGATGAAAAGTTGACATAGCTATTCTTACAGCCCGCCTGTTTGGAACCTAATTTGCAGCCATTTGTGGTGATGTGATAAGCTTTTAACTGAAGAACTGTGAGGCCAAAATACATTCATCAGACCTCATTTGAAAGGAAATATATTCTACTTTCTGGAAATGTGCTTGTTTTGCATGTGACTACAATCCAACCTAAAATACATCAGCTCATACTTGGTATTTTTCAGTCATATCTGATCACCACCAGTAGGATATTCTTTAAACAAGAACAAAGAAAAGCTCCTCAATATTTCTGCATCTCGTCCAAAACTCCTCTGAAGAAGATAAACTTTAATGTAACATTGGTTTTTATGGACAGTTTCTTTATGCTAACTGTGTTTCTGGAAAATGTACATAGTATCAATTATTGGAATATTGTTCTCAACAAATTTAATTGCTGCAACATAAGAACATGACATTACTAAAAAAGAAGTCAAGCAGTCAGTCAAGTAGGGTTTTAAAGGGATGGTTACACTTTTTGGGATATACAAATACTCCAGATCTAAAGCTCACTAACTAACGTGTGTTTTTTTTTTTTATGTGTTCAAAAAATGATCTGTAAAAACAACCAATTATGGTTTTAAAAGAGTGCAGATTCTTGACTATTTCTTGGCTGAGTGCAGAGTTTTAGCTGAACAGTAGCTGGGAGCACTTTACCTTTCACAAGGAAGAATTATTGCAATTTAAAGTTTTTATTTCGCCAAGTCGCCGACTTTTAACAGCATGTACAGTGTTGATTTCGACCACGTTTCTCGACATTTTACTAACCTTTTTTGTGTTGCTATTTTTCAGCGAGCTAGCTCTGCTGGAAAATGAATCCCCCTTTGTCTTTAATCTTGTCTACAATACTTAAATATCTCTCAAGCCAGTGGAGCTAGCACATAGGCATTTTGAATAATCATTACATTTTAAATGATCTGGCTAAACTGTTACTACTTATCTGCAACATGCTTGTTTCTTGCTCCACTGGACAACATTACAGCACTGTGCTCCTATAGGTCTTTAATAAGAGAGTGTATGATCATAACTGATGAAAACAATAGCCAGAACTACTAAACTAACACCAGAGCTGTCATCCAAGGATGGAATGCAATCAAGCCTTTTATCAATCTCTGCTGTTTGAAGTAAAAGCTGTGACTATCTGAGAGCCACTGGATATTAATACTAATCCCTCGGTTGAATTTGGCTCCTGGTGTCTTTTCCTTTTAATCTCAGCAGCAAAGCTTACCCTTGTTTAGATAATAGCAGAGATTCCAACCACAGCTTGGTAAACTTTTGGGGAAATGTGGAGAAACGCTCCATTGCACTTCAATCAGGATGGGAAATGTGAAACACATGAAAAGCTAAACTTTAGTCATTTCTCAATAATCTGCGGCCGGGGCGTCCCTGCATGGACCCACACTCGCCTGTACACTCAGAACCTCTGCTCACTTTTTAAGTCACTCTTTAATATTTTAAGAGGGAAAACCCTGCCACGGTGCAGAATTTAATGTGATGAGTTATTATTGTTGATTTAATTTCATTCCAAGCCTTATTAATGCTCCTTGGACAGGTACAAGCTACTCCTTTGGCAAATCTACTTTATGCGGCTGCATTCTTTGAGGCATGTTCTAGAAAAATCTCCTGCACATGTTACAAAGACCTGACTGAATCCACGGCTCAGCCCACACACTTTTTCCAGTGGTTTTTGGCCTTGGCAAACCTCTACCCACTCCAGCTACATGCCAGCGTCCAGACTCTGTCTAACATGAGAAGGTGATGTGCATAATTTGTTATATATGTATTGCTTCAAATCTGAAATATAAACACGGCAACAACGACTAGCCCGCTGCCCTCAAAACCACGAAGAATAACAGTTCAGTTTAAGCGTTCTGGCTGCTCGCATCTGATTAGGACATTTTGAATTTTTCTCTTTTTCTCCATCTCTTATTTTTTTCATGTCAAAATGGCTGAAGGCTTTCCATAAACACCTTTGAAAAATGCAAGGAAAATGAGGTTGTGGGTATAGAAGACGCAGTTAGTATAATGAAAGCATGTTGTGGGAAATCAGAGCTTTGCTTCTAGGCTATCAAGACCCAGAGTTAAATGGCCCCACTGCACCACAGTTAAGTTTTTCTTTTTTCTAAAAAAAACCCCCCTCATTTTTGGATTTATTTTATGATTTTTTTTCTCCTCTTCATGTTTCCTAATAAATTCTGACTTTTCTTTTCATGTGAACCAATAGATGGGTAGAAAGACTGATGTTTCCCCTCCCTCTCCTGTTAAGTGTGTCAAGTATGACTTCACGGTACATTGACATTGAGAGGGAAGGGTCATGGACTCCAGTCTAGACCCCCTCTTCACCCCTCTGTCTAAATCCGATGCTCGATTAGCGTTCGATTTTGTGGGATTTTCAGTCGCGGTGCAGATCTGACCAAAAGAATAACCCAAATACCTCAACGTCTGCTCCTGGTCCCTGTAAAAACATAGTTAGAGTGAGGAGATGTACGGTGCGGTCGTTGCACCGTGTGCAGACACACTCTGTAATTGGAAGGATCAGTGGAAAGGGGAATTTGAGACAAGCCAGAGCAATTTGGGGGGATGACAAGATATTGTGAGGAGCTGAAGAGTGGATGGCAGCAGGTGAGAATGATTTGTTGGAGTTCTGCTTGTTATACTCCAGGACTGCCGCAGCCTTACCTGCTTTACCCATACACACACATAGCCAGACAGCTTTGCGGTTTCATTTAGATATTTACAGTGGCCCTGAAAACACCACACACTATGAAATACATGCAAATTGACAAAACACAAGCAAAACAATAAGAAAATATTCACCTATTTGACACCAGCAATTTGATGCTGCAAAGAAATAAATGAGTGTATTTGGCTGCCTATCAGTCTTTTGAGCCAAGTCCCGTCTTTGAGATGTGATTTGCAAGTGTGAAAACTAGTTTGTCAGTGCTTTGTGTGAAATTACATTCACTTGAAATTACAATAGCACAATGGTCAAAGTCACAGCAATAGTCATTTTCTCACTCAATGACAAATGCAATTACGAATACCCCTCCTGGAGCGGTCCACAGTTCTGACACTCTTTCTTTTGTGTGTGTGCATCACCTCCATAACTCAAGGTTGGATCTGACCATCAACTGTGTTGTTTTTGTTGCACACAGGCTTTTTACTCAAGCTCAAGCTAAAATACAATATACTCGTCAGTGTAAACCAACAGTTGATTGTTCAGTTAAATTGATTCGTTACTATAGCTTTCACATTAAAACTCATGAACAAATTTAACAAACTGTTCGGTACTAGTTCAGTTAAGTTTACATTTTCTGGTAATTTTATGTTGCATCAATTTTTTACAGTGTTGAAATGAATATTTTTACGGTGTAATGTAGAGAGCTGTCCGTGATGACGGCAGTGCTGAATGCACACAACTGAAGCAGTGACACAGACACATGGCTTTATGGTTAAATAAGGATACAGATTTATAGAAGAACTCAAAGCAACATCAGAACGAGGGCCACACAGGCTTGAATCATAATGGCCAAAAAGTGTAATGAAACAAAACAAAGTGCAGTGCACAAGACATAACTCATCTGTGTCATGCAAAAAGTAGCAAAAACTGTTTGGGTAGCATTGTGAAAAAAACAACCATCAAACACAACACACACACACACACACACACACACACACACACACACACTGCCTGCCAATGTCTGTTCACAGTAGCTTTCATCCATCAAGGGGACATGGGAGCAGGGATACAAGGAGAGACACACAGGATCACCTGCTATAGCTCACCTCACCCTGGCTCCTGCATCCCTCCTTCCTGTCTCCTCGTCGCCATGTCAACAGACCAAACAGGGCTACGGCACACTGCCGCCAAACGAGCTTCAGCTCTATGATATCATACCGGATTTGTTAAGTTGAAGGAGGCTGTTTCCAAGAAGCCTGGAGGATTAAGTATCATCTCTGACTAATTGAGCCAAGAGAATATTGAAAATATTATTTGACCTCTTTGAGATTTGAAAACAGATAATTAGATATTATAAAATGTTGCTACTTTGTTAGTAGAGAGCATGAATCTATCAAAATAAATACACACAAGTTTCAGAGTTAATGAGATATATATGTTCTTTTCATTAGTTCTCCCACACTACATCAAAGATGTGAGTACATTTTTAACTATAGTCATTTTGTAATTTTTCCATTGTAAACATGCACCACCTTCCAAAAACAGAATTAGAAGAGCACTGCTTGTACGATGGATCTGGCTGCATTGTATTCAAATAAACTATAAATTAACTGCACAAGGAACTACACCTAATCTCTAATGACTGTATCTGCAATCACTTTGTTAGAGTAATTATCACTTGTTTCAGCTGTCAAATATTTCACTCTGCGAAAACAAAGCTGTCCTTCCAGCAACACACTTACACACGTACACACACACACACACACACACACACACACACACACACACACACACACACACACACACACACACACACTAATGTTAAGCAGTGTGGTGGTGTTCCCCCGCTTGCTGGAGCCCTCCTTGTGAACCCCGAGCCACTGTTGAGGGAGATGTAATGGAGTTGATGTTGGCAGGCCATCACACAGGAACTCAGAGAGCTCTCTGTCTGCAATCATGGATCGTCCAGCTGCAGCAGACAGCACTGCTGCAGTTAAAGACATCCTTCATCAAGTGTTAGCTCTGCTCAAATGCATGGTCAAAAAAAACTCAACTCTTTTCAGCAGTGTTAAAAAGGTAAATAAAACACCAGAAATCCAGCGTTTATCTCAAAGTGCTTCAAAATAATGATATTGTTTTTTTCCATCTGGATTAGCCACTAAATCTTAAACCTCAGTTTGTCATTTCCTACATTTCTCTGCAGACTTTTCTCTACATTCACATGTTCTCATATATGTATATATGTACTCATATTAACACCATATGAAGTTATGATTGTTACTATTTTATCATTATTTAAGTTGGAAATGAACAAGATGGACACAGTTTTGCTGCTGCTTCAGTGGCAGGGCTGAGACTGACACATGCAGCATCTGTGACGGCCTGTGGAAACATCAACTTCTCTGTTATACTTGAGAATTGTAGCATCATAAAGCCTAAACACCAGCATAAGCATTAACAGCTGTTCACTTACTTATTCAGCAGCATCGAACTTCATTCCTTTACTCACCAACAGCTGTGTCCAGCAGTGGAAAGCAACGCCAATGTTAACACTTGTCTCTATCATGTCGTTTCTTCTACTAAAGTTAGCATGCTAACCAGCTAGCTCTCGTCACTTTCTGGTAGTGACTCACTGTGGCCTTCAATCTGCCCTGAAGACGTAGCACTGCTCAGAGGGCGTAGTAAAACCTCTTGTAAACAGCAATGGCTGAAGCTCCTGTCAAGCAACAATCTCCACCACCTGCTCCCAGCAAGAAATCACGTTCGGCGGCAAATACAAATAAACAA
This sequence comes from Seriola lalandi dorsalis, assembly GCF_002814215.2. NCBI lineage: Eukaryota > Metazoa > Chordata > Actinopteri > Carangiformes > Carangidae > Seriola > Seriola lalandi. Next base: position 143,050 of record NW_019522091.1, on the reverse strand, counting down.
ATAGCCCCTTTAGTGTTCTTTCTCCTGTGATTTTAAGCTCTCAAGATATTGCAACTATAGGATCAATAGTGTATGTGCAGACTGCATCAACATTTCCCGCTGAGATTGTGTCGCTGCACCGTATTTGTACAAAACTGCTAGTCACAAGGCCTTTTAACGTGCTCTTTCATGCTGTGTGTTTTGCTAACCTCTGTCCGCCCTTCTGTCCGTGCGACGAGGTGCATGTTGCAGCCCTAAACAATTCATTATCTTACAGCGTAAGTTTTAAATTTCAAAGTAAAACCACTTACCTGCTGCCTGAATATCTGCTGATGTGTGTCAGGTAGCAATATTTTTCTAAAATGGATGTGAAACTGTAAAAAGCTTGGTGAGAGTGAGTGCCAAGGAGCTGCACAGCAACTCCTATTCATGGAGAGTCCAGGAGAGCCCATTGATAAAAAACAGGCTGCATTGAAGCAGGGGCGAGTGGAAGCGGATGAAAGGGAAGTGATGAGGTCATTGAAAATGATTAAAGGACATTTGAGATTTTACTCTTACTAAACAATTTATATCCATTTAGAACAAACAAAGCATCATTGCCTAAAGGTCATCATCCAGTTCCTTATACAGGTTCCATATATAAAATACCGTGACGGACTATAAAAAATAGTGAGCGCGTTTTACAATGTTTTGATATTAAGGTCACAGTGCTTCCCAAAAATAAAGACTCTGCAGTAGCCGAACACTCATTCAATATATATGTATATATATATTTGTCCTGAATACAGATGCCTAAGGTCCAGGTAGGCGTGAAACACATCCATTAAAACAGTGCGTGTTATTCCAGTCTCTCGCTGCCTGAAGTTGGATAGCATCAACATCCACAGAAAAACAATAATACGCCTGGAAATTAAACAAACTAGCAAAACTTTTATTGCACGCAAACATTTTGATATTACCTTTCCTCTCAGAAAAGCAGCCTATTCAACTCGGGCTCCCAGCTGACTCCTGAATCGCACTCCGCGTGTGTTTGTGTGTACGTATGTGCGTGTGTTGTGCTCTACATGGTGAAAAGCAGGACTGTTGATCTTGGTGTAAGATGCCAAACAGTTCTATAAAGGGACTTTTGAGGGTCTTACTGGGCACTGTGCCAGTCTGTCTGTGCCCTTGGGATGCCAAATTTTGTGTGTGTGTGTGTGTGTGTGTGTGTGTGTGTGTGTGTGTGTGTGTGTGTGTGTCTGAGTGTGTGTGCCTGAGTGTGTGTGCCTGAGTGTGTGAGTCTGTATGCCCTTGGGATGGTGTATCATGAGGGCAACAGGAGAGGTTGAAGATCACTCTAAATTAATGATACTGCAGTGAGTCTTTTATACTTTTTCTCTTGCTTTTCTCACATACTTTTCTCAGTCTGCCTGTGTCACAGGGTGAATACAGGTATAATCAAGTTATATTTAAGCCTTATAAGACCTTTTTACACCACTTTAAATAATAATTTAATACCAAACCTGTGATGTAAATACACACCAAAAGTCATAATATATTCTTTACTAGTAAGCACATTGATATCAGTTCAAAATGAACAGTAAGGTAAAATGACAATAATAGACCAAGACAAGATTTCAGTATTTGGGACTAGACCCTACAGCCCAGCGCAAACCTGCTAACAGGCTAATGAACTTGTGAACCATGGGGCTTCAGCAACTCCCTAAACAAGGCGGTGTTTGAGCGGAACAGACGGTGACGTGCTTCACCTTCACTTAGCTTAACGGACACTTGACTGAGTCCCTGGGGTCGGCTCTGAGGAAGGGGGTCAGTGTTTACCAGTGTTTGCCCGTCACTCTGCGCGGCTCCTGCAGGTTCCCCCTTCACTCTCAGCTCCCAGAATGGCCTCGCTAAGCCAAACAGCCCGGGCCTACAGCTTAGGTTGTTGATGTTTACTCTGTCAGGACCCTGCCTCCCGTCCATGGCAACGCAGATACCATTTTGGAGATTGGGGGAAAAATATTTTCCCAAGCGGGCTGAGTCAGGGCAAAATAAACAGCTCGGTTTAGGGGTACACACGGCATCGAAAGAATCCCACCTCAGTCAAGGAAAATGCTCATTTTTCTTAACTGAGGAGGGAAGGGAAGGAGGTAAAGAGGTTAATAAGAAAAACAACGTAATATATGTAGAAATGTAAAATAGTTAAAGGAAATAAACAATAAATACAGATGCCAATAGGATTGCCAGAAAGAGCTGATTTGGTGATTTACAGGTCAAAATATATTTTATAATGGCTACATTTAGTTGAAAAGTTTCTTTAGATACAAGTCACAAAATCGTTGATTAAAAGGCATTTAAATAACTTCACTTTGTCTTGAAACTGATCCCAACAGCAAAGTCTTTGAAACACTGTTGAAACTGTTTATAAGTAGAAACAGGCACAGTGAATGTAAATGCTGTTTACATAAATGTATTTAAAGAAATAGAAGGAAATACACTTGCTTCCTGGTACTTATGGGGAGATACGACTCGCATGTCTCCGCATTAAGCATGGAGCTAATGGCTATTAAAACTGGTACTAGGGAGAAACAGCCTTCAAATTTCTAAAATTATGTCTCGTCTGTTTTATTCTTAAAGGGATAATAATGAAAAAGGCCACCTGTTGTGTTGGAGGGACTTAAGTAGTCTAACTTTTTCTTGACAAACTGACAAGCTGCTTCTCCCCACTTCCTGTCTTAATGCTAGGCTAGGCTAACCGTGTCCTTGCTGTAGTTCCATGTTTAACTCAGCGTCCGTCCTCTCGTCCGACTCTTGGAAAGAACTCTTCCTTCCAAAAAGTAATGAATGAATTCTCGAGGTTTTCCTTCCTACAGCATCAGAACAGCTGGTATCAATGATAAACTCCCATCAGCTTGTTCAAAGATAGGCTAATCATTTGCTCTACTCTTAGCCTACGTCACATTGCCACTGCTTAAGCTGCAAATGGATTCTGAGTTCCTGATGGCAATTTGGCTTTTAGATAACTTACTTTTTAAAATTTAATTAAATTTATTTTTAGCATCTTCAATTGGAAAAACAAGTTACAAAATAAGTTCAGTAACAAACTGTAGGATTTAAACCCAAGAGCGAATGATACAGGCTGGGAACAGGTCATAAAGCAAACACCTCAGGGGTTGAGGTCGCAGGTTCACAGGCATTAATCACAGCTGTCCGGCTAATGGCGACAGCAGCACTTGAGGCCAGGTTTGATCAGCAGAATCACATGTGACTGTTGTCCCGGGGAAGTTGTCTCCCTCAATAACTACCGCTAAATGGGCTCTGTAGGATGAGCTGCCTCACACACACACACACACACACACACACACACAGACACACACACACACACACACACACTGACGCTTTTTTCGAGTTTGTTTTACACCCATAAAATCTAAAGGATAATTCCAGTTTATTACACGTGAAGCATTAAGTGGGAAATTTTATACCTGACCTTGAAAACAATCTTACAAACAGACGGTAACTCCAGGTCCACCAGCTTTTTCTGGAGCTCCATGGCAACAGAGAGTCTCCTTCCACCCACAAAGATGCTGTCAAAAGCTCCAGCGAAAAAAAAAAAAACCAATATGTGGTGATTTGCGATTCAGATTGTCAAATGTATTTCTTATTTTTGTAGTTTTGGAGCGAGTGATCTCAGAAATTAGCTCGAGTACAGTGAAGTTCTTACTGCCAGAATTATTTTTGGCCACTTTGGTGCAGCAGAAATTTCATCCCTTTTTAATGTGATGAAATAAATGTGTTAGCTTATTTACACATTCAGCTGTTACTGAGCAATATTAACATTCATTTGGAGTCAAGTTTCAAGTCACCTCTTCGGCTGCGTCCACACAACTACGTTTTCATTTTAAAAACAACAATGGTCTCTGTCCAGATTAGTGTAATCTCCCTCCATACTGTCGCACCTGAATATATCACATGACCATTCATGTACAATGATCCAGAAAATACAAGGAATGAGGAACAGTGGAGGCAGTTGTAGCTGCTAGCAACGACAACAAGGTCAGCAATGATTGTAATGTGTTATTCCGTGTTGTATCACCGCGGGTGTGTGATGACCGATAACACCCAATCAGGGAGAGACTGTGGATGTTTACATCATCATTACCTAAGGTCTCAGTTTTTGCCGGTCCAGACTACAACGCTATCTGGAGCTCTCAGACTAAAACAGGGTTTGCAACGTTTCCAAAAGTCTCTGTTTTAGTCGCTCGACTCCACACGCTGCAGTAATGTGGAAAAAAGAGATTTTAAAAGAGGTTTTAGCCTGTAATTAGCTTTAAGCTGCTAAATTCACTAGGTAGTTGCTAGTTATGTCTGTCTGCTTTTTGATTCAGTTCAAGCCGAAAACAGCTGCCCGCTGCGGCTGGAACCAGCGCTGGCGAGAGCAGTGAGCGATGTTTGATTCACTGTTAATACAGAACCGATGATTATCTCCGCTTCATGACTATCATGCGCTAACATCTCATCACATCTTCACATGACAGAAAACGATTGATCTGTCTCACCAACTACGGCCCATAATGTCGTGTGATTGGCTGGACTTCCCTCAGTTGCTTACTTTTGTCATGTGCTCTCCAAGCTCTGTGAAACAGGTTAAGCCGGGATCTAATCTGTTTTAGTGTTTTCCCCTCTGCCCCTCAGCGCAGGATCCTCTTTCCCAGTGACATCTTCTCCTTCTGTTGGCTGTAACACCGTGTCTGCATGGTGTCTGCAACCTTCCTCTGCTTTCTCCCCAGAGTCCCATTCTCTCCTCTCTTCCTCTTCCCTCTCTGTTTTTTCTCTCCTGTCATTCCCTCATCTTCTTTTTCCTCTTCCCTTATGTCCTTCCCCTTTTGACTAATCCTGACCAAATGCTGAACCTGTCGGCCGGTCCGCTCAGGTGTTACCCCAAATCTCCCAGCCCTTCCCCTGCTGAGATCCTGCACCTCTCTTCTTCACCCTGTAGGTGATTTTTGTCCATGCCATTTCCAGAAAGGAGGGATTTGGTTGAATAATACTTTCAGCCCCCCCACCCCCACCCCACCCCCTTTTCCGTCTCTCCCCTTGAGTAGTTTGAATCCCTCAATCCAAGAACAATTGGCCGCCGTGACAAAAGCAGAAGGAGGGAAAATGAAAGAAAATAAATTGATGGTGGAAAGATAACACACTTTGCAGACGTGGAGGTGGGGAGAAGATCAGCGAAGGTTTATAATGGCAGAAATAAATCATGCTGTGCTTGTTCGTGTCAGCGGCCTGTTTAAATTCTAGTCTCTTTATATAAAGCTTGAAGAAAAGCCTCGCGTTCGTCCCGACTGTTAGTGACTGAGGGGTGATTGAGGGTGAAACGGCGGTGTTGGGTTGCAGGTAGAACGTTGCAGCTCATTTAATGAAGAAAAATAATGTTATCATACAAAAATAAGAAGCTCAAACTGTGCGGTAGGCTTTGACAAATGGCAGTGACAAATGTTCACAAAACAAAGGCAGTTGGCGATGACAAGATGACTTAGACCGTAGTGGAATGGTTTCCATCTTTTATATAGAGTGTGTTTCATTTATAGTTACAGACCTTTCAAACTCCAACCCTGGTCCTTTTAAGATCCGGACACATCCCTTCTCAGTGTGAGGCTTTTTACTCTTTTTCTGGTAACATACCAACAAAAAAGAAATGTGGATAAAAGTTTCTGCTTTAAAAGTTTGCAATAGTTTAATTGTATCACCCGTAAAAGTCATCAAGGCTAATAGCGAGTTAATAGCGAGAAAGCTTTGAGGGTAAAGGGTAAAGTATAATGGAAATATCCTTATTCCAGGTGTTGTGTTCATCAGTGTGTTAACTAGTACAGGACCTTTAAACTGACACAAGTTAGATCACAGACCCCCATCTGATGAGAGTTTTGCTTTTCGATGTTTTATTACAGAAAGTGTTTGAAACCCACGATCAAAATTGTCAAACATTCTGTCATTGTGTTATTTATGGATGGAACTACACCATAGTGAAAATAAATTATTTTCCTTTTTGCTTTTTATTCCCACTTTGAGGACCATTAAACTAGAACACTAAGGAACACAGTTACTTCTTGCACTGGAAATTTTAAGTTGGAAAGGTTTGATTTCAGAGAAACATTTGACCAAATGTGTTAAAGCTCTTTAATAATAACACATATAAGAAAAAAGACCTGTGGAGATCCTGTGTGTCATGACAACAGCAGATAACAGCATTTATTCTAATGCAGCTTTTCATTTTCACTTTCCCATTTTAAAGAGCCGGTTCACCCCAATTACACAAAGCGTTTTTTAACTTAACTCAAACCTCACGTCTCACCATGCTGACAGCTTTGGTGTTATTTGCCCAGGTTTTAAAAATATTGACATCTCAGATTTTTTTCTTGCTGTGAGGAGAGTTATGAAGACGCTTTCTCTGGAAAGAAATGTTGCTGAAGTTTTCAAATGTCTTTTTTTTTTTAATGCTTTAGGCACCATAAATGATAATCCAGAGTCAGAGGGGAAAAAAAAAAAAACCTTCACAAATAACTTATTTGCATGGCCAGAGGTCAGTGACAGTAAGTTACTCTCAGGTGAATCAACCCTTTAAAAGTCTCTGCTGGAAAAAAAAACTTTTATTTCTCCTATTTGTGCACAACAGCTAAGGTTGTAATACATCACTACACAGACTCTCAGGGATCCGGAGTGTCTCTGTCCCCTGCTGCTGCTTACTTTACACTCATATACCTTACAGTGGTATTACTCCTACTTTGAAATAACCATGAAATGGCAGGTAATTTTTTATTACTTTCTGCTAACAAGCCAAAACCTTGGCCTGCACAGCGGACCATTTGGAAGTTAAAAAACAGCCCATGATTAATGATCGCTGCGACATGTCTGAGCGAACCAAATGGAGTGTGCATGTAAACGCTCCCCTGCCAAAGCCTTCACCCTCACACTTATTGTAATCATTACAGGGAGAAAAAATTAGGGGGGGGACTGTAATGGGTTAATTACACCACAATCGGCGGGTGTAGAAATGCAGACCTTTTTAATTATCTCCCTCCATCATTCGACACATTTCTATTATTTTCTTTCTCTTTTTCTGCTCTCGGCTTTGACTGAGGTTCAGCGCCGTGAAGGAAAATAGGAGGATAATTGGGTTCATCCATCTCTCTCCCCCTCAGCCCCCTCCCCACCTCTTGCACTACCTCTTCCTCTCTCTCCGACTCCCACTCCCACAACTTGTTTTACCTCCCTCTGTCTGTTTGTGTCTAAATACCCCCTTTACTCTTGTTCTGTGTCAACCCCTCCTCCTCGACGTACCCTCTCTATCCTAACACGTCCCCGTTGTTCTGCTCCTTCGCTCATGTGATCTGGAACCAGCAGGAGAATGGGCGTGAACATGTTGTGGCTGCGTTCCAGCATTTGTTTTTAATGTTAAATGTTACTGCAGTAAATAGTCAGATGTGTTTCTTAACTAAAGTTGACCTGACTGGTCAACTGCACTTATAAGCCCGTGAGCCTTGGCCATTGTTGTGATGGAGGAGAACCAAGTTTGGTTTGAATCGGCGCTGTAGCAAATTCGACATGCATCAGTAATTGAGTGTTTCTTATCAAACTCCACCTTGGGAATTGTAGTTAAAGCTACAGTATGCAACTTTTTTTTATTTTTATAATATTTTATTTGAAATATGCACCAGAACATATCTTAATGTGGAGAGGTGCCGTCACAGGCCTCTGTCAAAGTCAGGGGTGGGAGCTCACAGCTGTCAATCAATACGTGAACACGCCTCTGTTCTCCTGCTCCTCCTGCGCTGAGGCTTCAGAGAGTGGTTAGCTTTCAGGTTTCATAGTAGGGGAAAGCTTTATCTTCAGAAATTTAATATTGTAGCTTTAATTTCTGTATATGTTTTTGTACACAGGCTTGTATCTTTTACTTTCTAGCCACTAAACTCTCCACTCACACATCCATTCATCCTGTCTTATTCCAGGGACAGGGCGGGGTTTGGGGGCGGGGGGGATCACCAGATCTGCGTAATGTGACATGAGACGTGTGGCCCCTTGATGCCCCTGGAGATTGCTCACACTCCTCCCAACGAAACAAACTCGCACACACAGACTCCACATCAAGAGGCTCCCAGAAATGATTTCTTGGTGCTTTGCAATCACACCAGTCTGACATTCACTGAAGCTTTTAATCTCTGCACATTAATGAAGTGTCCCGTCTAATTTCCCCGTTCCTCCGATGATCAGGAGGCGGAGGAAGGACAGGGAACGGTCAGAGAGAAAATCACCAGAAGCAGCTCCATGTTAGCTGATAGACATTTAGGAGAGAGGACAGGGGCTTCCCATTTACAGTTGCATTGGGGGGAGTATTTGTCCAGGATTGCCATAAGAACTGAAAGGAGGACTAAAATATGCAATTTAAGTGCTGTAGTAGTGTCACAGTGCTAAAAATGGACTTGCTGGGAGACACCCGCAGACCTCCTGGAATAAAATAAAATCCACAAGATCTTTGTGCTTATTTATGTTGCTGATATTTTAGCTTGTGTTAAGGTTTGGTTATGGTGCTGAGTGGAAAGCTCCTGCATCTTTTCATTTGCTGCATATCCACTCCCACTGTTACTGGAGTGGCTTTCGTTTTCATGTCACAGTAGGAAAAGCAAAATGAACCATGGCTAAATTCCATTTAGCTGCTTCAGTCTCAGGGTCCTTGTGTTGTGCTTGCTGGCTTATTGTCACACCATCGCTTAATGGGACACTTGAATTGAATGGTGCCATTGTTAATGATATTACCACTGCAACAAGTCAAAATAGCTGGTACTACATACAGTATGTATACATTTGCAGAGCATTTGTTTTACATGCGTGTTGTTGAAACCGATGTGTTGCTTTATTTGCTTGAGTTTTGTCTATTTGCTTGATTTTTCTGTGTGTTCAGCTCTCTCAACCACTGCAAGTATAGCTGCTTCTCAAATGTCGGTAATAAGTTTGGCAAACGTTGCCTAAAGTCTATCTCTTCTTTCTCGTTCCAGGTCCAATATACATGAGGGAAGTTTAAACTCGATTCCTGTTATGATAAATTATAACACATAACAAGGCTATTACTCAGTGTAATCCATAAATCTACCAACTACAGTTTTTTTTTTTTTTACAGAATACATGGACCTTTCATGCATTTTGTACTTCTACATTCAGTGTCTAAATTATACATATTACTTACATTTTCATAAAAGTATGTTTTTGTCTGCACCATTTTCAGCCGTTTAATCAGAGTAACAGGCATTCACTCAGGAGCCTGATTAACAGAGAGTCATTTGCTTTAATTTTTTATGGTGTACAGTTAGAAAGAGTGGGCAGGGACAATATTTGAGAACAGGTAAAACAGGCTGTAAGTAAGATAAACAAATCATTCAAATTAATAAGTAGGTATTATGGCAGGTGACCCTTATTGATTTATCAAGTGAAAGCTATTTTTACTGGCATGAAGCACTTGGCAGGTGGGGGTCTGGTTGTGTGTATCATCTTTTTATATATCAAGTGTGTTGGTCAGGGTGTGAGTTAGAGAACCAGCCTCAGCCTGCGCTGAGTAGCAGAAACCCACTCTTGTGCCCAACTCAGCAGAAGAAACACAATGAAAACATTCAGCTGTGCTCCTCAAGATTGTTTTTGGCCACAGAAGCCCTGTACGAGGAAACACAAGCCCACCTCTATACTAGTTTGTGTCTGCTGAAATGTATGGATTTTTTTTTTTTCCTGTCTGCGGTGGAACTTGTTCAGCGTGCCAAATATTATTTAATTAAAACTTCACTTTACAGGGCGCAATTTCAACAATTTTGTGTACCCAGATTGTGACGAGGAAAAGTAACTAATTGCTGAACCGTCATTATTGATACAGTATTTAATGTTTTAACAGGGTTTTGGCGCCGCTACCGTTAGCGATGGTGACGACAGTGGAAAATGAACCTGGACTCGACGTTTTTCAGTCTGCTAGGCCTTGTCCTGGGCAGCACTGTGGTCAGACCTCAGTCCATAGAAAGTGATGATTAGTTTGTCTTAGCTGACCGCTGACCAGAGGAATCCACGGGAGTTCCAGTAAGTGGGGCTTTAGACACTGAGGAGAAGATTAGTGTTTAATTTCACTGTGTAACCACCTGTCTATCTGCCTAAATATACTCTCTCTTTCTCTCTCTACCTGTCTCACAGTCAGGGATTTTGCAGGGCCTAAAATCCAACTAGCACCTTTTGCACTGCTGATGTACTTTCTTAGTTATTCTTACCTTTCTAAATTATTCTCACATCTTATTGAGGCTCAGACCCCAAACATGGACGTCCTAGATCAAAAGAAGTAATTATATTCAGATCCATATTGTGAGCGACCTATCAGTGTGAATAGTATTCCAATCTAGTATTCCAGTGTTCCGCGTACATTTACCCTGTGCATTAACATGTGTTTTTGCTTCTCAAGAAAAGATACAGATTGCATGTGAATACCAGGTGTGAATGGTGTTTCAGCAGCAGTGATTTCAGTCACTCATCATGTTGCATTCCCATTAAATTATTATTGTACTTTTGCTGCCTGGTTTTGTGTTACTAACACTAATTTGGTTGTGTTCTAGAGAGAAATGTTTTCTGTTGTAAAGTAGCTTTAAATTGGTTCAGGTCTTACCTATCTGATAGATGTTTCTCTTTGTCAATGGCTGGCTCAGTTTCTTACCTTATGGTGTTCCTCAGGGTTCAATTTTGGGCCCCATTTTATTTTCCATCTAGATGCTCCCATTTGGTGACATCATCTGCAAATATAATGTCTAGTTCCACCATTACGCCGATGACCAATGGTCCAACATGGCAACCCTCCACAAGTGTGTTGTTGAAATAAAATACTCGATGTCAGACAACTTCAACCAATTAATAATTGCAAAATGAGGTCACTGTACTTCGTCCCTGGCTGCCTGTTCATTTAAGGATTGATTGTAACATTCCTCTTATTACTCTTAAGACCAGACTTGGGTTGGACGCTCCCTATATTTCTGAGCTTTTATGATACAGGACACAGTCTGACATCCACTGGTAGTGCATTGCTGGTCATTCCAAGGTCTAGGACACAGTTCCTTTGCTGTCAGGGCCCCTTAACTTTGGAACAACTTGCCAAAGGAAATCCAACTTTTAGAGCAGTGTTATTTCGCTTCTGAAGAACCATTTTTATATATAAAAAAATTATTGTGTGATGTTTATTTAATTCATTTCTATTTTACTCTGATCTGTTTGTCTGCAAATTCTTCAACCAGGGAGGTTGAAGAACAAAACTGTAATCTGGTCCAGCCATCTCACATTAAGAAGGCTGTAAACTGACTTCTGGCTCAGCCAATTTCACCCAGCCACAGATATCTGAATCTGAAAATGTCACTGACCAAGGGATGCCGCAGAATGTGGGTTTAATCTGCAGGTCTGCATCCAGCTGTCTTACAACCAAAACACTTTCAGGGAGTGTTAACTGGTCAATTCCCAGAGTTGCCTGCAGGATATGATGATTACAGTTTATTAGACTAATAAAGAGCAACCTAGAAGATTGCCACTCCTGGAACATTTGTCCGTTTACTGAAATGACCAAACTCAGAGAAACTGAGAAGTACAAAGTAAAAAACTGTGACTTGCAAACTAAGAAACATTTGCATTTCATATTCCACGTCTTTGTTATAGTTTTAAGTGCTAGTGATAAAAAGACACTCTTGCAGCTTCTCAAATTTGCATTGGGTTGTATCTGAACATGTTAAGCCTGGACTGATTACTCTGCCTGGGCTAGTCTGAGTGTATCCCCTCCTATCATAGCCATGACTTTTGATTATTTCATGGTAGAGTGTTTTTGTCTTTATATCAAAATTTCTCTATAATGTTGCGTGTGCCCGCCAACATGAGTTAACAGGACTGACCAGTGCACAATTAGCCCAACTGCTCTCATGACATCCCCCTCTCCCAGTCTGATCCAGCTTGGAGCCTCATTACCTGTACCTGTCTGTCTGCCTGTAGGTACAGTCCATCTGACTGTCTGACAGCGTCTCCACCACCGCCGACTGCTATTCAGGATTAATGAGAGCCAATGAAAGCAGTCCCCACCCCCCCACCTTTCCCTCCTGTTCTCCCCCTACTCAGCCAAAGCCGAAGCCAAGGCCGGCCGTAGGCCTCATTATTAAAAGCAATGGCCAGGACTCAGGCCCTGTCTGTACAAACATGCAGCGACGGAGTTGGGAGGGAAAGGGAAACCAGCTCGCGGGGGGATGAGGTTTCAATAAACGTCAGCCAGCGTCGGCTCTGTTTGGACTGCAAATTATTGCTGGCTGATGCTCTATTATTTTACAACCAAAGATCGCTGTTGAGAGAAAGGTAGAAGGGGAGGAAAGAGAAAGAGAGAGTTGAGAGGGAGGAGGGGGAAGGAGGGAGGAAAAGAAACTCTGGAAGGGCGCCTAAGGGGAAAAAAGGGTTAGTGAATACTATAATAATCTTTAAAAATATTACTGGAGCGGCCGCAGCTTAAGCTAAGAATAGGCCGGAGAGAGCAAAGTGCCTGTGGATGATTCCAGTGCAGATAGGAGAAGTAGTAGCAACAAGGAGAGAAGGAAAGAAAAGAAAAAAGCAAGTGAGGGAGGAGGAGAGGAGAAACCGGGAAAGCCATGTGAGAGGGTTATAAAATCAACACCTTCAGTAAACATAACTTACAGCTGCCTCATTACTTCTTCTAGGAAGAAAAAAAAAAATCATTTTTCACCATGGTGAAATTTCCCTTAAAATCCAAATGTGTAATGGTCCATCACCCATATGCTCAAACACATGAGGAGAATTCAATGATTGGCCATCAATAGGATTTGCGATCATCCATCAGTCTTGCATCCAAGCTACACAGGTGCTGCGGCAGACATGGACCAAATTAACCCGATAATGCAGCTCAAGGTGCTGTTGCTGCTGCTCGAGCTGGAAACTGCATCACCTCACAGACACCGTGTAACATGTGTCACCTGGGAAACATCAACTTCATGCACTGGGAGTAAAAACACATGCATATATCAATGCAAAAATGTAAAAAGTTGGACTCATGAATAATAAATACAGTCTGCCTTTGTGGACAGTGTCACTGGATATTCAGTTTAAAGGTGTTTCTTGAGTCTTGTTACTGAGATAGAGCAGAGATACAGGTGCACACTGAAGACTCTCTTCACTGCTCTTTGTCTCTGTTGTTTCTGTCTTTAATTAGCACTTGACACAAAGTGCAGCTTCACTATTAGCATCGCTGTCCTGTTTCCTAAGTGGCTGCTTTTGGAAGTGTTTAGGATTAGATTTGAAATGATGTCCTTAAAAACACTGTTTCTTACCAACTATAAGCAGATAAGCGTAGATCATAGAGCTTAGAAAATAGACCTGTGTAAGCTCTGTCATAACCGAGCAGCTTTGATAAAGTCCTGACATTCCTGCAGACACATGGCTGCAACAGATTTGTAGCTTTTCTTCAGGCTGCTGTGGTCAGTATCATTCGGGAGCGTCTAACATTTAACAGTCATCTCAGCTGGTTGACGTGATTCTGTCTCGACGTTCACACAAACAAACTGATCCATGCAAAACACAAGTGTGTATATAAGCCTTAAAAAAAAAAAAAAACTGTCACACTGGGTAGTTTGCAGTTTGTGCGTGTATGTGTGGTTGTAAAGATTTTAATGCATTGGTACATATGTGTCTTATGTCCCCACTTTCATAACACCACCCTCCCCGTAAAACCGGTTTAAAAAGTCATCTAGCTGACAGGGAAAAGCTGTTTTCTTACCTCAATAAAATTATCTTGGATTTTAGTGTTTGCCTAACACTCTTGTACCAGTTAATATTCGAGCATGCTCCACCACTCTGGGTTGGAGAGAAAAAAAAAAAAAAGGTGTAACTTATAATGGGCTTGGCCTCGCTGGCAATTCCTGCAGCTGAATTAAAATGCAACATTATATGGCTTGGCCAAGGTTAGTCCGTGTTAGCTGGGGCGCTGTTACGGGCACTTTTCGAGCCTCTCAATTGTGGTAATAAATTGAGTCTGATGGCTAATTTTAGGTGAAACCCAATACCTCTGGCTAAACTATGAGCCAGAGGGGACCATTTAATCAAAATATGTCTGGCACTGCCGCCAATACAGAAACAAGCTGAAAAAAAAGAAAAAGAAAAGGATTTTAGCGTAAATATATATTTTACAGAAATTTGTTTTAAGGGATACTGTACCTTCTGTCAGTCAAGTGGAAAGACTTAACAAACTGTGGGAGGTAACAATCTGTGATTTAAAATCCTGAATATCCACTTGGCTGGTAAAACAGCAGTTACATTGGCTGTTAAATCTAGCAATTAGGGCTTGTGCACAACATGTCTATAAGTCTGTATGTCTATCTATTCGTCACGATGGCTGTACTTTGAGGAAATTCACTAAAATACCGACATGTTGAGAAATTTTGAAGCTAGTGATAAAAACAGTCACAGCATCCAGGAAGTGAGATTTGATTCGTTTTCACACCACAAGATAAATTCAACAGATTTCTGTAGAGAATTAAAACCATCCAGTCCTTGCATTGGAATCAAGAATGTGCTTTTAACATCCAATCCGTTCCCCTTACACTCACTAAATCACTCCACCAAAGTATCTCTCAATTAGCAGGGGAGAGAAAAGATCTCCGAAGCGGCGTCCTGTTCGCAGCCTTCGCAGCCTGCCAAGAGCCACATCTCGGAGCCGCAATCAGTGACACTCACAATAAACGGGCTGATATTTAATCATTAGGCGAGGAGCGCACAGCGGACGTCTCTAATCTGCACCCGTGGCTGCTGAAAAGTTGCACGGCACGCAGAGTGGAAGCCGTGAACTCTCCGTGTCAGCCTCAGCTGTGCGCCTGCGGGGTTTCGGTGGCAGACCCAAGAGGGGTAACGTTGCATAGCAGGAGGCCTCGGCATGCCATTGCAATTAATGTATTGTCTTACTTAATAAGATGGAAATGTTGGAATGATTAGTGAAGACTGTGGCGTGCACTCTGGGGTTGGTGGGAGGATTAGTTACCGAAGTGCTGAGGCACTGATACCTACTGCTGAGCTGGACTGAAAGAGAAAAATACACTTTTCTACTGTATGTGCCGTGTTATTATCGTCATGTGAAACTGTGAAAAATAGCCTGGATTTTAGCTTGAGTACAGTTTCTTTCATCGGTACCAGGAACAATACGGCAGGCCAGTCATTACAACATAACTCTGAGCATATTCTGTGCTTTTCTTATTTGCCATCAATCCCATGAAAAGACCAATACCAACAATTAATTGATCCCAGCAAGTATTGTCTGTGTAGCCAAAGCTTGATGTAGACACTGATATTATACTCCTGTGCCGTAGAGCTCCATTACTGTCCAGAAACTATTAAAACGCTTCAATGAGCCGTACTGTTGTACTGGCTGACAAGTTACTGTAGTTACAACAGACATGGACACTGCAGGTGGTATAAACTCTGCAGCTAAACACAGTTCCCCAGATACACCCACATATTCTCATTTACCCCTGTTTGAGTGGCCTTTTCTAAAAAAGTAAAATGACCATCTGTTTTGAGACATTTAGATAAATGTTTATATTTGAAAGCAGTTTTAAAGATATATGTCCTCAGCCGGATGGTAGGGGCTTGGGGCTGAGAGACACAGACCGGCTGGCGTATTGAGAGACGGACTAATGCATGTGGGTATATTTTCCATTTTTAAAAAAATGACATCTTGGCGTATAAATATTTTCATATTTGATTAGGTTCAACTTAATTGTCATTGCTCTGAGTACCCGCACAACAAACTGCAGTTTATGATCTTACTACGCAGTGCAAACTATAGCAAAGTGTAGAAATGTAATAAAGATGGAGGAATGTACAGAATGAAGAACAACCAACAGGGAGTATGTATAGTCGGAGGGGGATGTAAGTGATATCTATAATACAGTAAGCAGTATGTATGGTAGAGACCACTGAAATAGGCAGATATGAAAATACTGCATACTTAATGTTGTCAAATTCAAACTCTGAAACTATGAGGGAAAACTGTTTTGACATTAGGGCTCAAACAGTTAATTTGAAGCATTAAAATCTTTTTAAGCACCTTAGACGTCGCCTGCATGAGGAACTGCAACTGCCCAATTACAGCTTGGTAAGTCGGTCGTAAATTACGCGTCTGCGGTGCGTTGCCGAGATATGGAGCAGTATAGATTTGACACATCAGCTGGCGAGGCTGTTAAAATCTTTAACTGTTAATTGCACAACACACGCATAAGTTAACATTCAAAGCTTGTTAATATGTCGTATACTTCATTTTGATTGGAAATAAGTAAAAGCGGAGAGCGGTGAAGCACGGATCATGTGGATTGCTTCCTTCCTTTAAATGTGTATTGAACTGAGCAACAAACTGTGTTTCCAGGCTCTTGAAAAAGTCCCAGTGTGTAGCAGCGGCTGAGCATCTGAAACCACAGCATCCATACTGTTGTGTCACACTACATGGAAATGCAATATGACAGTAATTATATTTTGCATACCTTCATGGAATAATGAAATTATTACCAACCTCTTTTGAGTAAATACGGCCACGGCAAACCAAACAAGAAGAGGCCGCGTGATTCTTTGAGAAAATATTTCTCCGGTGAAGAAATTAGCCACATCGAGTGTTCATAATTTGTTTTTTATTTTCTCCCTCAACACTTATAATTGCATCCAGAGGTGTGTGTGTGTGTGTGTGTGTGTGTGTGTGTGTGTGTGTGTGTGTGTGTGTCGGAGCAGCTGCCCCTCTGCCATACTGCTATTGTTGTCAATAGGTCTGCCGCACACTTTGAGCAACACAAGAGATTTGTTTACCAAGGCTGATGGATAGAGAGAGAGTGATATTGATCTTCTTATGTAACTCTCAGAAAGAAGTGTTTTTCCCAAAATGTTGAAGTATTATTATTGTGAAGAGCTGCAGAGTTTATCGAAATATAATTGAAGTCGCAATGTGGCCAAGTGCAATGTCCAAATCTCAATAGATGCAATTTTAGGTAAATGTTGTGCATTGTTAGAACCATAAGTGTTGTGGTGCTGCAGAGACACCCATCTATCTATCTATCTATCCTTCTATCTCTCTGTCTGTCTGTCTGTGCGTCTCTGTCTATCTGTCTGTCTTTCTGTCTGTCTGTCTCTGTCTGTCTCTGTCTGTCTTTCTGTCTGTCTGTCTGTCTGTCTGTCTGTCTGTCTCTGTCTATCTGTCTGTCTTTCTGTCTGTCTGTCTCTGTCTGTCTCTGTCTATCTGTCTGTCTTTCTGTCTGTCTGTCTCTGTCTATCTCTGTCTGTCTGTCATCTCTGTTTTCTTTTGTTGCAACAATAATACAACAGATCAGATGTCTGTGAACCAACGTTAAATGTAACTGTAATACACAGTATTAGTTGTGGAACAAAAGTTTGATTTTTCCAAACAATTCCTCCTGAGCATGAAGCAAAAATAAAGAACTTCTGCGATTGCAGCATCTTTAGTCTAAAAAAAAAAAAACACACGTGCATCGTTCTTTTGAAAGTAATTGACAGCGAGCCTCCCACTGTCTTGTATATTTACAGCAAATGTCGAGTTGATGTGCTGATCTTTATGGAAAAACATGAAGAGATTATTGGAGGGAGGCGAATCAAAGTGACACTAGTGACACACACTCAAGCCGACCAATATACACTACAGGAACCACAAGCTGGAGTCCCTCAGGCTGTGGTGAGTTTCTGGCTGGTTGTGACGTATAAAAGCCAGCAGCTCCTTAGTGTTTCTTTGCTCCTGATTGAGTTTTAATTGATTTCTCATAGAAGTGCGGTTCATTCTTGTCATTGAGATGGAGTCTTTTGGGGTTTTAATTTGCAGATCTCTTGATTCATCCCCCCGAGTCTGTGATTATTACAATTATGTGGCTTTTGTAATTGGTGGATATCGAGTTGATGGTTTTTTTTTTTTAGGGGGAAAACTTTACTTTGAAACAGTGAATGCTGCCAGGGACAATGAGGCTGTCCCGGGTGGGGTTTGATACATGGGCACACTTGTGGTTGAACCAGTGTGTGTGTGTGTGTGTGTGTGTGTCCCATGTACAGTGCGAGCATGTTTATTCATATTTCTGCATTCTGTACGTCCACAGTGTGCGTGCCGACCACAGCGCCGTCGCTGCCTTGCTGTCTGCTTGCAAGTGTAATGCGTGTTTATGTTTATTTAAGTGTGTGTGTGTGTGTGTGTTTATGGAGTGACTCTGATGTGGAGCACCTGCCCTCTCCACCCAGTCTTGCTGCTGCTGTGTGGCGGCTACTGAGCTGGAACCTTCCGGATGACATCATCAAACGGTGACAAGGCAGACAGGTCAGGGCGCCTGTGGTTGTTGCTGGAAAAGGCAACTCCCCAAAGTGCGTGTCTGTGTACGTTTGGGTACACACATGCCATCTTTTCATATTGATCTTCAAATAGGTAGAATTCTGTGTTATATTCAGTTTTAACACCTTACATTGTTTCACTAGCTCACTATGGCTGTACGCAACAGATGTGTGTGTGGAGTGTGTCTGTGCTGTGTGTTCGTGTGACAGCTCAGACCAAACTTACCAGGAACTCCAGTTCTGTCTGTGATTTTCCTCCAGACTTCTCTTTTCCTCTTGTTTTTGTATGTCTATGAATCGGAGTCATAAAGCTTCAAAATAAGAGTTGAACGCAAATTTACCTTTATTCTCGTCCAATCACCTCTTTGCACTAACTGTGTGCAACTGCGCTGCCTGTAAAATTCACTTTGCTTTCGGTACGACCACATTTATGGTTAGATACATACAAAGTTTTGTCAAATAATGGATAAAGTTTTGATTCCTGTAGTGTAGTGTCTTTGGGACAGCACCTCTCGACCACTTAGCATCTTAGCCACCGGATGAAATGCCCCAGCAATGCAGAGCAGCCACATGGGAGGCCTTTGCAAATACCTGTTACATGTTGCTCTAATGTGATGATGCAATTTTGCAACAGTGGTCCTTGCATGGTTAAATGGTGCATGCAGACCTTTTTTCTTTATCATCATATAAATACAGTATATTTTGCTGTATTCTCAACAGTATATATTCATAATAGAGGCTTTGGCAAGTTTAGTTGGTTTTTACAGACCAAGTATTTCTGTGTATAACCGAGATGTAGGAATTCAAATCTGAGTCGAATTCAAACTGTTCGGAGCAGAATGGTATCACAGTGCACTAGGGAATGAAAGTAGAAGCTGTTATAATAATATTCCTCATTATATTTCTGCACAGTTTCTATTCAAAGCACAGAACAAGTTTCACAAAAAGGTAAACATGAAAAAACTGAAAGAGGATTTTAACACCCACATTTCTTCTTCAAATATTCTACCCACTGCTGAGTTTCTAAACTTTCTATAAAATGCTTTCTTACACGCTCCGCTCGACTTCTCTTTGTTTGCTCTCTTTAGTTTCACCCTGGAGTATGCATGTGTTGGTCTGTCTAGACCACAGAGGACAGGTTACGCAGGGTATATTCTTTTTCCATTCGCAAATTTAGAGGATATTATGGCCTGTTTCCACCTGCAAACCCAAACCCAAGTGTTCCTCCGCCTACCTGCTATTTGTCAGGATCTGTGTAATTACCAGTGTCTATCCCTCACTCCCCATCTCATATCCTGAGCACAACATTTGCCCAAATTTACCTACTGGCTTTGAAATGGTTTTCGCTCAAAAACAACACTCGAGTTTCACTGCAGGGAAAAGAAGTGGCGGGAAGATGCTGCCAGGGCGCAAAATAGACAAAATATCTCCTGTGCTGTGCGTCCTGCGTGCCACCGCATCATAATCAAATCAAATCATTTTTTCTCCTTTTCTGCTTCTGACTTGCTGTGCGCAGGAGACGGCGCGTGGCTGCCCAAACAAAATAACCCAGAATGCACTGCAGGACCAAAATGGTATCGGCGTTTCAGCGAGCGCTCCCTTGGAGAAACAGTTTTGATTCGGGAACATTCCTATTTCAGGAACTTTAAATGTTAAGTAAAGAAACATTATGAGAGGAGGGCTGAATGGAAAGCTGTGTGTGTGTGTGTGTGTGTGTGTGTGCACATCTGTGTGTGTGTGTGCACATCTGTGTGCATGTGTGTGTGTGTGTGTGTGTGGATGTGCATGCATGTGGATTAGAGGAGACTGAGTCGAGAGAGTGTGTATGTGTGATTTGGACATACACCTCTAAGCACACCTAAGTGTATCTAGCCAAATGTTTTTATATGGTTCCATGACAGGGGAGAGAGTGTGTCTAACAAAGAAGACTATTTCGATGGGGCCGGTCAGTGAAGGAGCGCTGGACTCATAATGACATAGAAAACAAACAGTGGTGAATGGGCACATGGTCCCTCCGTAACCACAGGACCCTTAACGGGAAAAGCCTGTCCAGCAGCGCACAGCCCACCTCCAGCTCTACAGGAAGACCCAGGCGCCAAGGAGTTAAAGTACACCTACTGTGTGTGTGTGTGTGTGTGTGTGTGTGTCTGTGTCTGTGTCTGTGTCTGCGTCTGCGTGTGTGCGTGCGTGCGTGCAGTGTGTGACACGCATCCCAGGTCAGCTGCACATATGCACTAATACGTGATGAGATGATATGGACAAAAATCACTGACGCCCACTCCTGCACAGTCACACACACACACACACACACACACACACACACACACACACACACACACACATTCATACTCCCTCTCTGTCTCACATACTCACACAGTCACAGGGGAGACTTCCCAATCAACCACCAGCAACAATATTATCCTGCCATTCACTGTCGCGGTGTGATTGATGAAGCCGAGGGAAGGCCGCACTCACACCGCTCCAGATCCCAACATGGAGCTCATGTAGAATAACAGTGCGCAGACAAACGCTCATATTAGACTCGGATTGTTGCTACATGTACAATTTAATGGCCAAAAAATACTGAGCTGTCCCCACGTGGAGAGCCGTGTTCCAAATGCGTTCTCTGGTGAGACGTTTGGCTGTGAAAGAGGTTTGAGAGTTAATCTGCAGAAGTGCGTTCGGTTCAACTGAAGCTAATGGGAGGCTAATGCACCCAGAGTTGCACAAACGAAAGTGGGTACGTCCCATCGCCCTAAATCCCTGATTACTGCACAGTGGCCAATAACTCTTTCAATGTACAGTACACGTGGGGCGTGCCAGTATTGTTTTGAAACAGACTTGAAAAAATGAGATCATGAGAATTGGAATAAGCCAGAATATAGAATTTATGGTTTAATCAAAACTGAGTTTGGTTCTGAAAATGATGTGAAGTTCTGTCTAGAAGTGAAAGATCTGTGAAGCCGACTTCAGGGTGGTATCTGGAAACAGAAGACTGTGTTGGAATCGAAGGACGTGATCAGCTCTGTCTGTTCTGTGAGTTGAAGTAAATAGAAAAAATGAAATGCCTTTTGTTTTATATTTTAATAAATAAATAAAAAAGCTAATCAGAAAAAGTAGAAACATGTTGGAAGATGCTGGACTTAAAAACTCAGAGGCTTTTTGCGTTGTTGGAGAGATCTGGACAATGTCTGGCCATTAAGAAAATGTTGAATAGGTAGCTTGTATATTGTTGCCATGTAAAACATTATATATACAGTATATATATATATATATGTACAAGCGTATAGGTTGAGTTAGAAATGCCCCCGTCTCTTCTCCTGTGTTTGAGTTTGTGGATGTGAACAATTGGCTCATATCATCCACCCACTTCCTCCGTTGATTCAGAACAACCTGGTGGAGACATGAAATACATAATGCTGTTAAAAAAAAGTTTTCATAAAGTGGATTTCGACTGGATCACAGCAGAGCGGTATAAAAGAATAAAAAAATTGTTTTCTTTAATGATTTATTATATAAAACAGTAATGTCTTAGTTTAAATGAAACCATCGTCAGTGTTTCTGCATGGCCTGATATTTGAAGATATTTTTTCGGTGTGAGGCGGGACAGGACTGAGAGCTGTGTAGCGTGTGGGTGGTGGTGTCCAAACAACAGATGCACGTGGAAATGCAGACATGTGTTCGCTTTCCGGTTTGTGCCCCTCTCCGTCAGCCCACACAAATGTTTTAGAGACGCTGAGTTTAGTTTTACTGCTGTGTTTTATTTATTTTCTTACTATGTCTGGCAGATGCACAGATTTTTTTTTCCACCTCGTGAGGTTTAGCGAAGACATTCTGAGGGGCAGTGGTTGTGTTAAAAAAAGGCACCTTTAGTCCAGTGCTATTTTGAAACCAGCTCTTTCTATCTGCTGCAGTAAACAATGTGCAACGCTGAATATAATGCTTTAATTAGACATAGCACATTAGCATGGATCTTCCAGGGACACGTGAATGATTTAATGGAGAAAGTCACTGATCTGAATACACTGAAATGAGGCCTTTAAAGGTCCCAAATGTTACACTTGTCCAGTGTTTGATTTGAAGTTTTGATATCCATAAGAAGATATATTTGTGGTTATAAGCACCATCTCAATGTAGTTTTACATCTCCTCTCTCAGGCTCTTCTCGGGAGCTTTAGCAACAACAGCTCAGTGAGCCAATCAGAACAGAGGAGGCTCTGAATCTCTCTTCTGATTGTTTTCAGAGTGATTGAATAAAAATATGTCAGATTTCAGGTAAAACACTCAGAGAAACCAAATCCTGTAAGGTTTGGATGTTGGGTCCAGGTGGGCTGAGGGCAGTGACTGCTTTGTTGTGACATCACAAAGTTACAGAAGTCCTGACGTCTGGCTTCAAGGCTCAGTGTCTGAATACAGGCTGTGTGTGTTTCTCTGTGGACTGAGCGCTTTGACACTTTCACAGTATTAATATAGAACCTTATAATCAAAGAAGACATGGAAAGCTCTCAGAGTGACTGTGTGTCTATGTTCTCCATTCATTCTGCTTGTTTACGTGTTGCCATGATAACTGTCAATAGCTCTTCACCAGCAGTTCTCTTGGCCCACACTACCCCCAATTCGCTCTCGGTCAGACATCCCATAGGTCCACTTACCGCTTTCAAAACATTGTAAAACAGAAAAACTCTTATGTTAGAAATTGTGCCAGGGTGCCAGCAGATGGTTTATGAGGTCACGCCGGTGACTAAGCATCAGGAAAGTGTCCTAGTTGTCTAAGACACTTTCCCTTCATGTGGTGCTTTTTTATTGGGGATGTAGTGACTTTGTGAAAAAAAAAAAAAAAGTGATATTACATGAATTAATGGAAAAACATTTGTTGTAAAATTACCTCAACGAAAGCACAAAGTAACTGACACACACACACACACACACACACACATATAAACACACAGATAAGAAAAGATTATTTCTAAGTGTTGCCAATCACCGGTGAATTCTGCCTTCTCCGCAGAGTTAAACTAACTTGATCCTGATGGGTGAAGCAGAAATGCTGAGAAACGTTTTTCACTGTAACACCTCTCTGGGGTGTCTGGAGGTGCACGTGTGCTGACCGCAGCAGCTCCCCCACTTAGTTTTATTACACGGGGTCATAATGTTCTTCCGTGCGTTGTTCTACTGGCTTTTTTTTTCCCTCCTCTACAGTCGCACATAATACTGCCAAGGACTAATTGGCATGGTTACATATTCTCCAACTGTATCTGGTTCAGTGTGTGCGTGTGTGTGTGTGTGTGTGTGTGTGTGTGTAAGTGAAAACCAGACACAAACCAGCAGAGAGAGAGAGAGAGAGAAAGAGCGAGACGAGTTGCATCGGCAGAATGTCTGGTTCATGCCCCCGCTAACCGCAAGTAGCCAAGATATATCGGCAGTTCCTGTGCATTATGGGATACCGTGCTGGCAATAAACAGAAACAGAGGAAATCTGAAATGAGGTGACTGAGACTTTTTACGACTTGTCCTCTTCACAATGCAGAGGTCTGCAGCCTGAATGCCCCCCCCCCCCCCCCCCCCCATACAAACATATAAAGCTGCGACGCATCATACATATATCTCGTTATGCAGCTGAAAAACAAGAACACACACACTGAGGTCTCGCATGACAAAGCTGGACTGTCTTTTGATTGATATTGTCTCCAAGGTTAAACGCACTTTAATGAGAAGTCCTCCTCTCCTACCGTCTTTTAGTTTTTATTTTTTATCTCCTCTTCTGACTGCCGATTTGGCGCAGGAAACATGGCCCGAATCAGAGAGGCAACTTGATGATGATGAGCTCTATTCATTCTGTGAGCGTTGACTTCTTTACCGCCATAACTCACTCCGCTATGTCTGTGACTGTGTCTCCATACATGCGAGCTTATGTTCCTCCTGTTGATTATCTTTCCACAGCTCGAGCCCATATATTGTGGAGGAGCAGAACGCTACACGTGCACAATATGTGCTGGTGGCTGGAATTGAGCCATTGTTGCCTTCTTTATTAGGACGTTGTTTCGTTTCTTTCTTGCTTCGGTGCGCCGTATCGTGATTTAGGAGTTGCTAACGTAAGGTATAAAGTCAGAAAATCGCATCACATGCTGTTTGGGGAGTTTTTATCCGAAGCATCTTTCAGAGTTTAGATTAGCACCGGTGGCCGCAGCAGGAAGGAAACCCATGACGACGGTTAGCTACGGGCAAATAAATTGCAAATAATAAAAAGCACCAAAGAAAATAAAATTGCAAGATTTAACTCTTCTTTATGTCACTGTGTGGTCAGGCTGGACAACGCTGACTGACCCACTGACTTATGTTTTAATAAAAAGCTGATATCATACTAATATATCAGCGCAACTCTCCTCTTTTACTGCTGCAATTATATTTTTTGTGTCACTTTCTGGGATCTTGGAAAACATTAGGACTGAATCCTCACCCCCGCTGTGCTCATCATCCTGCTCCTCCATCCTCTTTGATTTGGTTCTGGCTCCGATATCAATAAGCTTGATTTGGAATGGAATAACTGAGGTCATCCTGTGAACTTGAACTGGATCCACTGATACTGTTTGGATAGGTGCACGGTAGGCCTTGAGAGACATACAGTTTAGCTGCAACCATCACTTTTTATTTCTTGCTAACTGGGCCACCACTGTACTTTGGCTCAGTACTCAAGAAGAATTATTTGGGGGAATAAAATCACGGATTGAAAGATGAATTTATACAAACATTTCTCCGAGCCAGCGCTGCTCTGGGAGGTGAGTTCATTGGTTAAAAGATATTTCTTGAGGTATTCAATATTTTTCTTGTTTTCAACAAGTTCCACGATAAGAACAAAACCAACAATGTAATGATCTTACAAACCACTATTGTGTGTATATCCAAAGACAGACGTAACTTATTCCACTGTACCACAGAGCTCCATCAGTGAGTCATGCTGTTGAACCGGTGACATGTTCCTCCATCAACATCAACATCAAAAAAAAAAAAAGAAGTAAAATGGTGTCTAAAATTTTGTCATAATTGCTATTTGAAGTCTTGAATTATGGCTAAAAAGTGTTGTGTGTGGTCATGCTAACTTTGACCTTTGACCTTTTTACCCTCAAAATCTAATCAGTCGGTTCTTGAGTCCCAGTGGACATTTGAATGTGAAGGGATTCCCCCTGAAGGAGTTCCCCGAGATGTTGCGTTCACAAGGCCAGAACTGTATTTTGTGAGGTCACTGTGACCTTGACCTTTGACCTTTTCCCACCAAAATCGAATCAGTTCAACCTCGAGTCCAAGTTAACGCCTTTGCCAAATTTGAAGAAATTCCCTAAAGTCATTACTGAGATATAGCGTTCGAAAGAATGGGACGGACAGACAAAAACATAAAGCCTCATGCCGTGGCTGTCGCTGGTGCGGACACATAAAAGCTTGTAGATTACATCAAACTGTGCACTTGTACCACACTGCATGCATGTGAGCGAACATAAAATACAGCACAATGTACTTACATTTCAGTTGAAGGACGCATGAATTGACAAGCATGTAATGACTGACAGGAGAAGCTACGAGATCATTTGCATCCCTAAGATATGAAAACTGCCTTATGAATATAACATAGTTCACTTGATCCTAAGGCTTTCGCAAACAGCCTGCAGTGATAAAATACAGATGTTTCTTTTGTCCATATTGTCAACCTTCATTTATCCGGTTAAGAGATGACCGAGGTCAGACTACGTCACACTGACTTTCTCCACACACATTTTCCCAGCATGGATTCAAACTAGCAACTCTCCAGCCGCAGTCTTGACTCTCTGCCCATTAGGCCACAGCTCATGTTGAAACTCTTTGTTCTCTCCAGGATGTTCCTGCTCAGAGCTGCTTGTTGGACCACTCAGCCAAAAAGTTTAAGCCACTGTGACAGTTGCTGGCAACACACAGCAGCAGCCCTGCTTGAGTTATAGAAGATCACTACATGTGGGATCCCACCGAGCGTGAGTTATGCTCCCACTGCCTCCCGTTGTCTTTTGATCACAATTTACTGCCGAGTGCTTTGTGTCGACCTTAACTTCTGACACACTGAGCAGAGACGAGAGGGTGAGATAATGTGAAGATATTTTTATGTTGTCTCTTGGAGATTGCTGAATAGGATTATACAGACTTTTCAGATTAAAAGACTTAATGGCCAGTGGTTACTGCTTGATGCTGTGCAGGGTGGAGTTATTTGTAGTGTGCAGCATATAAAATTATGGTGACAGCCAGGGCAGAAAGTGACTTATTTTGGCTGATATATATTTGTATCAATTTGTTAAATTAATTGACCATTTGATAATTATACCAGTGACTGTCAAATCATATCATAGCAACCATTACTAGGCACAACAGGCGCATCAATCTTTAAATTCTCCACATGCTGAAATGTTTAATACTCAAAGGGTTTGTCTTTTTTAACACCTTTCCAAAACTAAAAGCTGTATACTATAAGCTGCAATTGTTAGCATGCCCAGCTAAATAGCTTACCTACAGTGTGGTAGATAGGGACCATACTGTACATTATTATGTGGGGTTATTACAGGTTAACATGAGAAAAATGCCAGTTCAGAGACACCATGGAACATCCACTGCGTGGCTTATGTTTGGCAGAGTCATCGGTTATTCTTCAAATTATTTCCTCTTACACA
Source organism: Seriola lalandi dorsalis (assembly GCF_002814215.2). Classification (NCBI taxonomy): domain Eukaryota; kingdom Metazoa; phylum Chordata; class Actinopteri; order Carangiformes; family Carangidae; genus Seriola; species Seriola lalandi. The sequence goes on along the minus strand of NW_019522091.1, from coordinate 116,002 downwards.
AGTGAAGCATAATGTGCAAATATACAAATATTAAAGCGTAAACTAAGGAATGTGTTGCTTGTCCAGGTATGTTTTTCTATAGTAAGTATTCAACCATCCAAGGGGTTATGTTAAAACAAATAAAATCTAACTCTATCTTTAAAAATATCACCGTATGATAATATAGTAATACCAGAGCTAACTAGCTCTACCCTACGCTACACTAAAAATGCTGCTCTGTTATTTCCATGTCTGCTGTGGGTCATCAGCTGGTGAGGATGCTGATCTTTGCCTTGGGCGTGGAGCTTTAGGGCGCTTTCACATGCAACCGGTTTGGTTTGGTTGAAACAAACTCTGGTGCATTTGTCCAGTTAGTACGGTTGGTTGGGACCGGATCAGACGCTGTCATGAAAACCAAATAATTGGACGGAAACCATTTGAAAAAAAGCAGCCCACTCAGCCCACTATCAAGTAGACTGTGGTACAGTTCTTTTGTGGTCTGAAAGCAAACGGACAAACCTCAGTATTTTTGGATCTGGATGTGATTTTAAACTGAAATCAAAAGCCGAACTATCAATAAAGCCATCTGCCACCTCAGCCATCTAATGTTTGATCTGCATAGCTTCAGCCACGTATTTCAATCCTTAGGTAAACATGGTGAGACATTTGCTTGTCAGTATGTGAGTGTGAGGATATAACAGTGACCATACTCCTCCTACCGTCACACAGAGTTCCTCCAGCGTAGACCAGCCTAGATTCCTGGTGGCTGGTCTCTAGTGGTAATCTTCTTCTCTTATGATAACATCAGTTTAGCACCATGCACACTCAAGGGGTGGTATACGACGTTCCTGTCCTCCGGCCACAGGTTCACCAGATGTTGTAGCAATGAACAGAGGGGGGAAAAAAAACCAAACAGTCGGCGTAGCTCTGATGAGTCACCAGCCTAATGGACCATGGTATGAAACCTGATATGGGCTGCGTCTGCCTTGAGAGGGCAGTTTAGTGAAAACAGTGTCATTACAACAACCTGAGGCCTCACAGGCCAGGACCTCATGCGGTGCACTGTATGCCAAGAAACCGAAGAGAGGAGAGGGAGAGGACAGGCTGAACACAATACAATCCAGGATGGAGGGAGTCCAGATGCAGACAGCGAGAGCAGGGAAGAAGAAGAAGAGGAGGAAACGGGCCAAAGTCTCTGTTTTATCTGGAGCAAATGAGATACTTGCATCATACAGCTCTCCAAGAATAATGTCAAAACCTGATGACTCAAAGAGAAAATAGAGAGTTGATGAAAATGAAGCTTAGCCTGTCTCGCCTAGTTAGCACTCAAACGTTGGAGCAGAGTGCAGAAGTAGCTTTTGGACAACAGACATGTTTGTGTGTCATTATCATGTTTTTATGTTGTTTTACTCTTTTTTTTTTTGTTTTTGTTTCTTTGCTGGCTTCCAAAAATAATGGATGCAGACAGTGTGAAATACTCCCAGTTACATAACTACAACCGATGGTGCAGTGTCTCCGAGCTGAGTGAAGCTTTGTCAGCTGTCACTCCTCAGCTGTTTGCATTTGACCTCAGTTCAGAAAATAACTGCAGGGGTGACTGAACAAAACCTGAGTGTGTTTGCAGCTCTGTGTCTGTGAGAGAGGAACACCAGGGCTTCACTTTTACAGCTAATATTATTCTGCGTTTCTAGATCAGCATACGTTGGCTCAAGCGTAAAACACAAAGAAAATGTGTCCGCAGACCATCTGAAGAAAACGACCATGCATGTTAAATATTTTTGAAGATGGCGTATGATACTTATTAGAGGAACAGGTATTTATAAAAGAAAAGAAAATTAAAAAGTTCCATTTGATTGATTATCATGGATATTATCTTGGTACTAACTCACTAACTGTCTTGTCAACTTGAACAAAGCTTCAGTTTGGCTTGATTTTTTTCTCTCCAAATGAACCACCTCCATTTTTTTTACAGTTTGAAGCGCAGTGTTGCCAACTACTTTGAAAGGAAAGTCACTAAATGTCACGAGATGACATCATGCTTTTAGTGACCTCAGTGCGTCGTATTCTGCCGTTTCAGCCCTTTATCTGTTTGCTTCTCTCCCACCCTCTGCGCTCGCATATACACTGATTATACACTTTTTTTTTGGTTTGAAATAGTGTCTTTGCAAATGCTTTGTCAACACATTTGTGAGAGACATCAATAACAATAACTGCGTTGTAAATGTAGCCTATGAAAAAAAAAAGAAACCACCTCCAGCAGAAGCAGCTCAGAAGGTGAACAGCGATGAGTGAAACATTTCAGCCATCATGAAAACACTCTCATCCCTCTCTTGAGAAACGATTGCTATCATGTGGCCTGTCAAAGGCTATTACCATCCACATATGTAGTGTTCGCTGCCAAGGGCTTCCCTGCCCTCCGCTTGGCTTTGGAAAATATGCAACAAGAGTATTAAAGGATGGAAAAAACAGTCAAAGTAAAGGAAACATTAAGAGACAAAGGGAAGGGAAGTGGAGGACAAAGAACACGGGTGCAAGGTACAGAAGTAGACTATTAGGGCTGAGCTGTTATCTAACGGTGGATCGGGATAATTAGATACGTCTGCAACACTGAGGTGCAACCAGCTGCTGTGACCTATTCAAGTAGCTCATCGGCTTTATTTGGACAGAATGAGCAAACATTTCCACCAGAACTGCAGTTAAATACCATCTGTAGTGCTCACAATAGCTGCCACAATTACTGTAGCTCCTTGTGTGTCTTCAGCCAAAGTCACATTCAACAAGTTTTTTTTTTTTTACGTGGGTGAATCTGTGGCAACTAAATTTGAATAAATGCCGGTATGTCCTGCTCTCCCTCTCCGCGTTATCTCAGCCTCTCGCTCTTCTACTTTGTGGAATAGTCTGGATTTATTAACCCTAACTAACTCTAGAATAGAGCCCACAGTGGAAACAAATTCTGGGTGTCTGCCTTTTCAGCGTGAGGGTCACGAGCAGTGCCCTGTCATCACTGCAACCCCCCCC
>NW_019522091.1:108288-112978 GCF_002814215.2 Seriola lalandi dorsalis | reverse complement strand
ACAAAAGGCTCTGCTTCATGTCCCCAGTATGTCACTGTGTTGTGTGTGTGTGTGTGTGTGTGTGTGTGTGTGTACATACTGGTTGCTGGTTGTTGGGTAATGGAAATGAAGCCCCCAGTGTCACCATGGCTGTGTGCTTCTATGAAGATATCAAACAGCAGCATTTTTATATTGTTGTTTGTAACAACATGTGTGTGTGTGGGGTTTCTCCCAGAAAACTTGGCGGGTGGAGACAGCAAGCTCGGCACCACCAAAACGTTTTTCATGCGTGTTCGGATTTCTACAGTCATTTCCTGTGTTCTAGATTTACGACACGTGATCGTGGCTACAGGATGTTTTAGAGGAAGAGACAGTGAGAGATCTCAGTCGTTAATGCAACATAGATCTACTGTTGCTAAACCGAGGTTCAGCTGATCGTATGTGACCTTAACTGTCCTGATGCTCTACATGCAATACATGTACACCTGATGCTACTGTCACTCCTCTGCTGGTGCACAGACGTTTTCCCCATACTCCCCCATTCTAAGCCATTTAAGTGGTGTTGTTTTTTGCAGGACAGTCACAGGATTCGTCATCCAGGCACAGAAATAGTGCCCTTGATGTTGAGCAGCGCAGGGGTTCATGTTCATTTCAGGAAGCTGTAAATTTTAGAGACTTAATGTCTGTGACTAAGTTCCATATTTACACCAGAGGTGACCTATGTGTGGCTAAGCTACAGTCAGACATAGCTGAACCTTTGTCTCGTGAAAGCTCATGGAACTTTGTATCCAAACAGAAAGACAAACAGATCAGCTGTTTCTGAAGCTGGACGTTTCTAATTTTTTTAATTCAGATGTACGAGTCAAAAGAGCATCGTCTGCTGCACTAATGCATACATGAGAGCAGAGCTAACCAAGTGGAAAATGTGCAATGGCAACAATAACGTGTGGACAGCAAAGGGGGGAGTTAGTGGTCGGAGAAAATGCATCTGAGGCGATGAGTAAAAATGAATGTTCTCACTCCTGATGTCATAGGCAGGGGGTGCACCGGCCGGGGAGAAGTCAGCCCACCTTTTTCCTGTGCGGGCATCTGAAGGACACCCGTGGGAGTAAGACGTCAGCGTCACTGCAGCCGTCCGCCGCCGTCGCCATCATCAACACTAACATCGTCATCACCTGTGGAAGGTTAAGTCCATATATCTTTCACCCATCCATTTTCAGCCACTTAGGAGGAGTGATTTTGTCCCTGCCTCTTTTCTACCTGTTTCAATGACTTGTTTTTATTTTTATTTTTTTACTTTCTCCCATGACCCACACCTATCATAAATACACTTCTACACAGCACCACGTCTTTTAAAGTGTTCCTTTCCATTGGTTTATTTTTAGTCCGTAGAACTGCTGTGTCAGCATCTCAGTTGGCTATCAGGCTTTGTCTCTTGTTACTAAAACCCGACATGTGTCTAAACTCATTCTGCAAATCAGAAGAGAAACAGTCTATTTCCTGCAAAATACATTCAGAGTCGCACATTTCTGCACGTGATTCTTGATATTACTATAAAATAGCACAGCGAGCCCTTAATTTTTCTCTTTTTACTCGCTTTTACCTCCCTCTTGTTTCCCCCCCCCCCCCCCCCCCCCCCCCCCCCTCCACACTTCCCATCCTTCCTGTCTCACCACAGCCATTTACTGTTTGGGTTATAGCGCTTGGATCAGACAGGCCAGGATTTACACACACAGGAAAGATAAGGGGACATTTTTACGGCGCGATCACTATTTTGGAGGTGTGTATGAGAGTTGGAGGGCCGTTTTTAGACTGCAGACACGGCTGGAAAAATGGTGTAAGCTACTAAAAACTGGGTTGTAACATTTTAAGGCTTCGCGGCTTTTCACGGAAACACCTCCCCATACAGAAAATATACTGTATTAATCATGTAGCTATTAGCACGATTGTCCGTAGCCAGGCAGGACGGACCCATATTAAATATAATATCCTGTTAAGTCACATGTTCTTTGTACTCCAGAGTCACATTGTCACCTGACTGAAGAATCTAGACAGACAACCTCGAGCCTTTTGCGCCCTGGGGCAGTTAACGACGTTGGTAATCCAGAGCAGAGCTGGCGTTGGCACTGGCACTGCGATGGATTCAGAAAGTCTTAAATGCCACGAGTCTCATTACCTGGCTAAAAATGATCTTTCCTCGTCAACAACCCTATTGTTTAAACCAAACGCAATCATTCTGTGCAGTTGCCCCTTTTGCTATGTGGGATACGCAATCTGTTTATTGGCGCCAGTCATAGGCAGGACTTCCCTCCTGGTTCACCGTGCTTGTTGGTGACCTGCTGTCCTGCAGTGGTAATGGTGTCAGTGGGACACAGAGGCCTCTGTGCAGCAGCAGCACAGTGGGCTGTTGTGACTGTGGGCCAGTCAAACAGAGGCCTCCTGTATGCCCCTCCATGAGTGGCACGTGTGTCCTCTCTCGCGCCGCGCTGCTAAATATAGCAACAACAACAACAATGGCACCGGGAAATGCCAGGTTCCAAAAGAAAAAAAAAAAACCTGACCTCAGATGATATCGGTTTACAGCGTATGAATAAAGCTCAGAGAAATATAATTTTCCACTGATTGCAGAGAGCTTGAAAACTGAGGAGGGTTGTTTGCTGGAGCCAGTCATTTGTTTCATCCCTTCATGTGTAATTTGGATCAGGTCAGATCTATAGGTGTTGGTATAGAGTGGTGTTGTTAAGAAGCTTTGTTTAATAGAGAGAAGCTCATATTTATTTATGTGAAAATGATACAAATTATATATAACTTTATTATTCCTAAAGATGTTTTTCTGCAGAATCCACAGTTGAAATACTTTACATTATTTTTTTCTTTGCCTGATTGACTCATTGTTTAACCCAATTTGACATTGTCTGCACAATATGAAAGACGTCTTGCTTTATCAGGCCTAGTGCCAGGAGCACTGACTGTGGCTCAGCACAATACGGTGTTTTAACCCTTCGATCCCTCCGGGGGGCAGAACCATTAGAACAATCCCTGGTGGAATATATCATATTTATAGCTCTTAAAGTTTGTTGCTCAAACGTTCCCATGCATGTTGGTGTGGACGTGTGTGCGCCTCCCCAGTGCTCCGCTCAGCTGAAAGCCGGTGATTAAATTATCATCGTCAATCGGATTCGTCGCTGCGGGTCCTGATAGGGGGGCAGCCGCCGTGGAAAAAAAATGGCACGTTCCACGATGAGAGGATCTGTCTGTGGCTGGAAGGCACGGAGGCGACTGTGCAACCTCAGGCGGTGAACTGCAGCTATTTGAATGGCCTCCTTTTTCCTCCTGAGGCCAGCATTCACCCATGGGGCTGTGAAATGATTTATTGAATAGAACAAAATAGATTTTAACGTGTTTTCTAACTTGCAGTGCAGCATAATAGGCTGGAAAGGGCAAATAAATATTATCACTTCACATTAATAATGATTGATGCCTCGGGGGGGGGTTGGCAATCATGCTTTATAACTTAATGCGTTTACAGGAACATATTAAATTGAAAATATTCCAACAAAGCATAGTCTAGTTAATATAAGAGCTGATGGAAACTGACAGTGATGGAAGGAGCAGTGAGACCTTTTACTAAAGTAAAAATAACAATAAATCAGTGTTAAAATATTCCACTACAAATAAAAAATCTTGCAAGCTTAATTTCACAAGCACAGAAGTATTAGCAGAATTAGCAGAATTAACACTCAAACACTCAAAGTGTTTTGTTATTATACAAGTCGTCATGGAGACGCAGGGCACATCAGAATTATCTAACATGACTTCACTCCAAACGTAGTCAGAATGAGTTCACTCAAGTATTGGTTTACGGACGGTTCTGTCCTCCCTAAATATTGCTGTATGTATTTTTACTGATGCATTAACATGTGAGCATCATTTTAATGTTGTTTGTCATGGTGGAGCTTCTTTTTAAAGAATTGAATCTATTTTTCTCTAGAAAATGTAGTGAAATAGAAGTAAAAGTATGTGATAGAAGTGGCCCAGAGTAGTACTTCAGTATGTATTTACATAGTCGCATTTCTTGATTGTTTTTTTATTCGTATTGACCAGTAATGAGGAAATTAGGAAGTCTAAGAAAGTGGTTTCAAATCTGGAGTTGTTGTGTGACGTCCCTCTATTGATATTAAAAAAAAATCCTTTAAATGAAACAATCTGGGGAAGAAAAAGACGTGTCTCTCATATCCACACTATAGCAAATGTGTTCTTCACCCCATAAGTGACTAAAGGGTTGATTCCAAAATGTTACTGTTAAATGTTTTCATGACACTGAATAGTTATATTCTTTAGTCACATAACTGAAGATTACTGACTAGAAATTTCTTCCCATATATTTGTTATATTAAAAAATGTGACACCTAATTTTACCGAACATGGCTGTGAAGCTCTGCTTTTAAGTATTTTTATTCAACAAGCAGGATTTATTTACACTGCAGCCCTGTGGGTAACTCCCAGCCCTCCCCAGCCTCTTAAGCATCTTGTTATCTCTGTTAGGTGTGTTTGGCCAGGAGTGTGAGAGCTGGATGCTGTATGGCCGTCTTGTTCCGTGTGTTTGCTTTTCGTCACTGCAGCGGCGAGAAGATGGATGAGTCTTTCGGTGCAGATAACTCTGGTTTTTGCCACCATTAGCTACCGAGCAGGCTAACCCCCCCCTCCCCCC
>NW_019522091.1:84750-108268 GCF_002814215.2 Seriola lalandi dorsalis | reverse complement strand
CCCTCCCCCCACCACCACCCCCCTGATCCCTCTTCATCTCAAATAGACTGGAAAATCTAAGATTGTAGAGCTGTCAGGAGTGACCACTTCTATATTCAGTCCAACCATGATGGACAACCTGGGTTCATACCCGGCAGTCTCAGTACCTCAGTGTTGGTCTTCTCACTCCCTTTCTTTTCTCTCTCTCTCTCTCTTTCACACACACAGACACACACACACACACACACACACACACACACAAACACAAACACACACACTGTCTCTGTTTGGAAGAAACGCACAGAAAAGCAGGAAGGCAGAGTTCCTAGATCCGTCAAAGCTAATTTATCCGAGCAGTTTGCCAACAACACAAGGATTTAGACAACGAGGGAAATTATGTTGAAGTAAACATGCCCGCTTGCATGTAAACTCATCAGCACTCGCAGCGCGTTCCAAATAATTCCGTCTAATTTTCAGAGATGGAGTGGAGGAAAATGCTTTGCGATGGTGCAGAGAGTTTTCAAGGTTTAGGTTGCGGACTGTATAAGTTTGCGTCATGGTTCCCAGACCGCGGCGCTGCACGCGTCATGAACAAGAAGAGTCGGAATATTTCCTTTCAACAGTCATGGGAATCTTAATATTCACAATCCAGCTTTCTGATTGTACCTTCTCTGCTAAGCTCTTTTCTTTGCACAACAGCCAAACATTAAACATTTTAGCCCCTTGATTAGAGCTGAACGCTCCATCTGCATGATTAGCCAAGCCAGTAAAACACAGGAAACATTGTGGTTGTATTCTAAAGGGATATTAATTAGGCTGATAAATTTCAACAAATAAAACTTTCTTGTGGAAGATTATTTGTACAGAAATTCCTAACTAATGATGAAATGCTGAGGACAAGAGCTCCCAAAGTGGGGTCACTTGGCAAGAAAGAGATTGAAAGAGTGAAGCCTCGCTCTGTTGGATGAACATGTTGCGTGATATTGTGAGCTTTGTCATGAACAGGGCTAACAGTTTAAAGTGAGACGTCAAACATTTTGATGGAAGAAATAACACACTCTTTCCCCATACAAATGAAAAGTTAAATTCAAAGCTAACTAGATGCACCAGCGCTCAATTCAGTACTCTGCTCGATACACTGAGAGTTTGACAGCGACCGCACCGATTTAGCATTACACACTTATAACTACGGCTTGGCGATATTGTACATTCTTCTTCTTTGTCAAAATCTGGTGCTTACATTACCCACAATGCAACCGGACCACTGGTGTTAGGTTAGTAGCGGCTAATGTAGCCTGGAGCCTCAAGCAGAGACGAGGAGTGTCAGGTGACTCACTTTTCTGTCTCATTTTCAGACTTGTACCCCAGCCGACGCTGACTTAAGTGACATCACCTGAGGCAATTTATCAGACCGTACACAGCTCTGTCTGGAAAGACAAAAGTCTGGATACAATCTGAAAAGATCTGTAAACAGAGTTCCCCTTTAAGAAACTTTAGATAGACATTGCTGTGTAATGGACATTTCACCAGACTTGATAACCTTTCTGCACTTGTACCACAGTTATACACAGTTACACTATGTTTAAGCCCTGACCGGTGTCACATAATTGTTACTTTTGGCCACTGTGGCTGCTACTCAGCAAAAGTTACACAGTCTTACATTTACTTTTGCAAAGAAACAGCCGTTGGTATTGTTTTTGCAAGAGATGGTCTGGTTTTCACTTAATCTTCAGTTCTACCCACAGAGACCTCCCATGCAAAATTACATTTAAAACTCAAGAGGCTGTTCTTCATGGATACGGCAACTATAATAAACCTCTTGACCCTCACGTATATAGAACCGAATGTGTCAGATGAAATCTCTGTCTCACCTGATTTATTGTGCGCAGTCGTGATTAAATTTGTACCAAAACCAAACAGCTAACAATCGTGATTTAATGCACCTCTATTTGAGGCTCCTTTATATCAAAAACGGTTTAGGACCTCCTGTGCTATAGTATCAATTACTGCATATTTTAAGAGCTTAGTGGTAGGTAAAGCCCAATGAACAAATATTTGGCGTGTCCAGGCAAACATTTTCCCCTGTGTTTAATCGTTAGGGAGAACAGCAGACCTGTGTAGGTGTCCCTCACTGAGTCCTGGTGCCACATAAACACTTGTGGTGGAAGGTGTTTACTCGAATCTCCAGCAGACGTGTGCTCAGCGTCCACGGGACAACTTAAATGTGTTGGTTGCATGGCCAATTTGACCTTCTTGAGAACCTGCGGTGAGTGTGTGTTAGTAACGTATCTATTACAAACACAGGGTGAAAATGCTGCTGGAAATTAGAGGAGGTTTGGAATGAACGAGGCCCCCCCCTCCCTCCTCTCTGAAAGTGTCTTTTGTTTGTTGTATGAAAAAAGGTAAAAGGTCAGTGTGTAGCCTACACGTCCATCCACAGATCATTTTACAGACAGCAGCAGAATGTGTGTAGAACATGAAGATGAAAATGAGTTTGTCTTTGTAGAACATTCATTGTTTGAACTTCTGGAAATCAATGGACGAAATAGTTTCAGAGGGTTTAATGAGCATTACAAAACAAAAACTGACTATATTGTAGATTCGTTGACTTCCTTCATTGTAAGTCACTCTAAGAAAAAAAAAAAAAACATTGGCCAAATGCCTTAAATGTAAATGCGAAACCCAAGTATTGTCTTTCCCAGCAGGAAGCCTTGTGGAGGGAAGCAGCCTCTCATAGGGGAGATGTGTCAGCCTAATGATGCTACCATGTCTGAAGATGGATATGAACATTAAAATTCAGAGGAATGTTGGTGCAAAGATTCTCTTGAGACTGTCCTGCCTTTTGCTAATGTACACGCAGAGAGTCATGTAGAAGAGCACACTTATAATGGTGTGTATTATATTACTTGTGAGGAACTTCCTTTATGACAATCGTTACTTAGCCCTAACCGTTGTCTGACCCTGAACCCTGACCCAAACCTGGCACTGTGTGGAACTGTGTCCTGGATACATCCCACTGCAGAGTTTAGGGAGGTGACTGTATGTTGCTCTTTATTGGATAAGGGGTAAGATTACCTCACATACATTTACCAAACCAGTCCCTCACCCTTGAAGCTTTTTCCTTTTGTGAAAGAAAAACATACTGCTTGAACATTTGTCTACTAGAGTGCCGCAGCAATGCCGTATTTTAATTGGCCAACCCGGAAGTAAGCGTCTCCCTGGTCCCGTCAGCAAAAAGCCAATGGGATTTTTGCATTGGTTTTTCGATTATCGCAACGTCCATCTCCATTTACAGTCAACGCTTGGCACATGATGTGAAGAATGAGACTGCCCTACGAAAAATGATGCCATCAGTGGATCCTGTGGGCTCCGTTTCCAACATTGGGGTTAATTGGGTTATTTGTCTTTTTTTCCATCGGTGATTTGTGACAGTTTTGGAAGGCGAGGAAAAATGAAGTGACAAAATTTCCAGAGAGCAGACCCTTTGATCAGCCTCTCGATTTACAGATGGTTTCTGAGTTGTATTATCAACCACTTCTAAAAAGCCCTGCGACGGTGGAACTCTACAGATTCTATAGATTTACATCCGAGCCCCTCAACTCCCCCCTTTTTCTCACTGGGCCTATAGATTTACGTGAGTCTTTCTGTAGAGAGGAGGAGGAGGAAGCAGACTGAAACTTGGCACAGGAACAGGTTTATGGGGGTCACTATCTATTTACAATGATATACTTTTAATCCCTTTAGAAAGGACAGATATACATTTAATCCCACATGTACATGCAGGAGGGAGCGGTTAACATACAACTCTTGGATTTTATTGTATGAGATTCTTCAGCATCGTAAAAGCAATGTCACAATTTAGCATGACACAGCTTCCTGTGAGAGAGAGAGAGAGAGAGAGAGCTCGACCTCGAGGCCAATTCAAACAGCTTACATTCTGCTAAACTCAGACTGATTGAATGACTGGTGCCTACTCAGCACTGTCAAGTCTCCCATTCAGTTTCACACTCCTAACACCCATCGCAGAACCAGCGCCTCGTTTGACGTACCATGTTTGACAGCGCAAAGGAGCTGTTTTAGTTCAAAATATTTGCTCAATAATTCAGAGACAGATGTGTTCGTATTCCCATAGATTTCATTTCACGCAACTTGAAATAAAAGCTCGCCCCTGCTCATAAAATGCACCAGTAAGCTGAGTCTGCTGCGGGTACGTTATTTTGCACATGGAAGGAGGGATACGTTTCAGATTGTTATCAAGGATTGTCCAAAGACTACACATGCCTTCACTGCTATACTGGGGTCTTGGCACGTCAGTATATTTGCACAGTTCTTCGTGAACACCGACAGACTTATGGAGTCAGTCACACTATTACATTTCAGTTGCTTGTATGCCAGTAAAAATGTTGTATTCATGTCTTCTTGTGTATGCTGATTTGGCACTTACGGACTCGCGCAGCTCCGATCGTTTTGGGTGCACATGCCCAAGGCCTTGACAAGATGTTATACTAAAACATGCTCGAGTAGATGGAAAGAGAAAGATTAGCCCCCTGAGCTGTTTTACAAGAGGGTGGTAGACAAGCTTATGATTCTACAAGTGCAGAACAGGCAAAATCTGTATCTTTGCCCTTTGTCCATCATGTTCATCCTCAGTTTGCTCGTAGTTTGATATAATTGTCATATATTGTGTATAAGCACATTGAGCAGAAACTGTTTCAGGTCTATTTTTCACTGATGCATCACCAGTGAGAAAGTGGTGTGATTGTTGATTTAGTGATGAAGCATGATACGTGGAAATGCTGAGAGGAGCAGAGGGTGACGTAGCTGTTTTCCCTCGTCCATGGATCAGAAATATTCTACAGTTTACGCAGCCTAGATGTGACGTTGGACCTGCTTAATAATACTTTAATATTTTCAACTATTCTTCATTATTATTCACAATATTATGATTGCAACTTGCTTGAGTAAGTTTTTTTTTTTTTACCACTACATTCTCCAGTTTGTTGGCATTTTGCCCAACAGGTAAATAGTTTAATAGACTTCTCTCTTACTTCTCTCAAGTAAATATAACATAATTGCCCCTGAGATAACTTTCCACAGCAGTAAAATGCTTCCTCATAACATTAGAACTTGTCCCTTTGGTAACCAAAAGAAAAAGTTTCTGGTCCGACCACCGACGTTCTCCTTTCAATTCTCACATTCAATTCAGCTGCTTTCAGTCCTTATATTTCAACTCAGGGCCGACCTAATTCAGTGGTCACTCTTCAGTTGAAAGTTCACATCCCTTTAGCACACTTCAGCTTTCATTGCTAAGTTTAGTCATTTTTATAGTATATTACACACGTGAACCCAACAGACACACACACACACACACACACACACACACTCACACTCAAAGCATCACTCCCAAATCAAATCTTATTTGCTTGTATGTGTACATGTGTTTCATTGTTATGTGTGTCCATATCACATTGCTCCACCTGACCATGGAAGTGATGTCACCCTCTTTAAACCAGACGCGTGGTATACCCAAGGCCACGTAACAGCTTTATATGTCAGCTTTACCTGCCATGACATCTTCATGGGTTTGGCCAAAAGACTTTAACGCAGGGTGTATACAGTTCATATCAGATTCCCTCCCTGAGCTTTGAGTTATACTGTCAAAGGAAGCCAAAATAATTCAAAGAAATCTATAAAAGAAGTTTGTTTTGACAAACGGCGCAGCACAATATCCTCAGGCCTTCTACACTATAGTGTAATCTGATCATTTGATATCAGAAATACACAGTTCCAGAGAAGCTTTTGGCAAATGGGCTGCATATTATCGCGTGAAGGTAGTGGATAAGAGTTCTTTGGTGGCAACTGACTGGCAGGTTTATTAGGTGTGATGTAATTCAATATCCAAACTGTCTTGAGAAGTGATGTAGTTTGTGTCTTAGACCTGTTTGATTCATTGAGATCCTATAAAAGCCAAGAACAGACCAACCTCCGCCTAACCTGATGCCTTCAGCCTCCTGTCACCGCAAAGTCTCAGGCCAAAAATGTGAAGTTGAGAGATTACATCAACATTTACCCTGATGTCAAATGTCAAATAAAAGAGGACATTAATTGGTTTACTTGCAGAATCTAATGTGATGCAGTCATGTTGAAGACATTCTAACATGTTCTTCACATTCATAAACTATAGTTTCTTGACATGCATAGGTTCCTAAATGATTGGTGTGAAACCTTGGGGTTAACAGATCATCATTTCTTTCTTGGAAAACCAACTTTCTTGTTCCACTGTGTTTTTTCTTGGAAAAAAGTCAAGAGTTTCTGTCTTTCCAACAGACCATCTTTGGAATGTATTATAATACCAGAAGTGAACACACTGACTAATACCCACACACCTAACCGTGTAAGGGGACATGACCTTTTTACCTGCTGCTACTGTTGTAAGCAGAAAAGTTGTTCGACAACAAGGAAGAAAATGCTGCACTGTTATGGTTGCGTAACCTTTAGACATCCAGCTGGAAATATTAGCTTAGGGAATATTAACAAAGAAATTTAAGGTTGCGAAATTTTGCAAAGGGTGAAACTGGTTTTCTTATGTGTGTGCAGCAGAGACTCTAGGCAAAGAAATGAAAAACAAGAAGAGGGGAAGCAAAGATTTTCTCTTTCTTTGACCCAAATCTGCCTCGCTGAGGTAAATTTCATCTCCAGGAAAGAGAGTCCCACAAATCTTTTCCAACAGACAGACTGACAGGGACAGAACGGTTGCATCAATGGGCCGTGAAGGCTGAATCTAAAGTATCTCTTTAAAGCGAGGGGATAATATAAATATTGTTATTGAAGAAGCCTGGACTTGACTATTTCAATCAAGGATTTTTAAAACTGTCTGATGTTGCAGAAATGAACTCATAGGTCCAGGAGTTTGGCTGAGCGATTTATCAGAGTCCCACGAGAGCATTTCTGTTGTATTTTGTAGCCCAAATATCTTTCAGTCCCCAACCATCATATTATACACTGTGAATTCACTTGCCATTGCAGTTGGAAAGTATTAGTAACTCTAACTTTTATAACTTTACAAGGACATTTGGAGCAGAAGCGTGTTTTAGGCCATAAATTTTAGTTGTTATAATAAAGGATATGATCTTTCTGTGCACACTAAGCTAGACAGTGGTAGGCAATAAGTCTGTCAGAAGACATGAAAAAACATAATGAAATTGTTAAGAGCTGATCATTTTTGCTTTGTACCTCAAAATTGGGATTTTTGCCAATTCCCCAATTAATGAATGGAGTAGTTTGACATTTTAGGAAGTACGCTTGGTTACTTTCTGTCTCAGCATTAGATGAGAAGATCCATACCTGTGCGCAAAATATGAAGCTAGAGCCAAGAGACGATTAGCTTAGCATAGCGTAAAGACGGGAAGAAGGGGAAGCAATCAGCCTGGCTCTGTCTACCATCACTTTCCAGACAGAATGCAGTTTTATTGTGGGGGGGGTTATGTGCTATAACTATTTCTTGGACGGGCGCAGCGACTTCCTCCCATGACCATGTTCTTGCAAAGCTATAAATGTCTCAAGACTCCAGGAAGACACTGCACCCGGCCAAGAAATAGTCCAACCCACTGTGAAACTAATTTGTTTAAGTACAAGAGAATAAAATTGTTAATCAGTGACTTTTTTCTTTTCTTTTTTTTTTTTTTTTACTCTTGGACAGAGCCAGGCTACTTGTTTTCCCCCTGCTTCCAATCTTTATGCTAAGCTAAGCTAATCGGTTGCTGGCTGTAGCTTCATATTTAGCATACACATATATGTGTGTGTGGTATCAATCTTCTTGACTAATTCTCAGCAAACAAACTAATCAGCATATTTTACAAAAATGTCTTATGTTCCTTTAATTACTATATTTTTGTATTTGCTAAATGACTTAAGTGTATTCATTTATCTGGAGTGTCTGTACCGAGCAGCAGCATCTGTGTTGTGCTAAGCCGATGATTGCAATATGATTTATGGATGTGTCTTGTAGGGATAATGCTGTGTGTGTATCAGACTCAGGCGAAACCACTTATGTCACAGGTAATTATTGGGCATTGGACATGTGGGTGTTGCTTGCAAGTGTAAAACTGGCTGGTGTTGGTCAGTCAACAGAAATAAGTTTAGCTCATTTTGTAACATTATAATCAACATCTTTGACGTGGACAATTTTAACTTGAAGTTGTGTCAGAAAACCTGAAAGTGACACTAGCTGGTATTATTTAATATAACTAGAAATAAAGCTGAGTATCTTCAGCAACTCTCCCTCTCTGTCTATCTCTCTCTCTCTCTCTCACCCCTTCCCTCTCCATCCTACTCCCCCGCGCCATTTGTCAGTGTGACAAATACAACTTGTAGCTAAATGTGTCCTGTTGTCCCCAGACTGCACTAAACACCAGTCATGAAAAAGTCATTGCTAACAGCCAGACATCCTGATCCAGCTCCTGTCATGGTAGATGCATTAAATCTCCTCCTCCTCCCCCTCCTCACCCCTGTGGAGAGGGAGTAGGAGGGAGATGAGGAGAGTAAACAGGAGGAGGTATGAGATGGTCGAGAGGGAGATGAGGATGGATGGGAGTGAAAGGTTGAGAGAATGAAGGAGGGCAAAGTTCGCCAAAGGGGTGGGGGGGGCTGCAGACGCTAGAAAGGAGCTATAGAAGAAAACTGGCAAAAGATGAGGAAGAAGACTGATAGTTATTGAGTGAGAAAAAAGGCAGAGAAAGGAGGGGAGTGAAGCAGACATGTTGGATTGGATGTAAACTAAAGCAGGGCAGCGCACTGGGGGGTGTATTTGAGAGTACCTGAGGGACCACATCGCAAAGTAGCCCTACAAGCATCCACAACTCCTGATGCTTCCAGCAGCTGTTCCCGTGGAGCACTCTGCATGTCTCACTTCTGGGAAACACATTTTCCCTCCAATTGTGGGGTCTCTTTCCCTCTCTCTCTTTCCCTCTCTCTCTCTCTCCCATCACGGGTAAAACATATCAAAGCAGTGTGCCGTAGATCAGGAACACATTGGCCCTTTGGGGTCACTTTGAGAAGTGATTTTTACGTTTTTTTTTTTTCACTCCTCTCCTAATTTTCCAACATCTGTCTCCAGCACTCACTTTGTCATCCAAGGCTCCTGTTAATGTCGACCGTGAGGCTTATTAAAGGAAAGTGTTAACGGAGGAGCACTTGTCACATTATGAGAGCAGAGGATGATGTTCTCATCGTGACTCATGTGAGGAACTATCGGTATTTTTCTCATGCCATTCAGAAGGGAGCTGTGATGATCCTCAACCCAATCCAATTTGTCTGGTCTCCCTATTGGACACCTGCTGAGTCAGCTGAGTCTTGTCTCTGTTAAAGCAGGTGCTATATACTATGTGTGGGATTCAGCTTGACTGATATGGGTTTATGAATACCAATACTGATATCTTTACATAATCTTTATGTCTGCTCTCCCTGGAAGATTTTTTTGTAAATTTTAATAAATACCTGATCTGGTTCCTGATCTTTTCGTCTTTTTATTTAAAACACATCATTGTGTACCTGTGAGAAGTAAGTAAGTAAGTATTTTTTAGTTTCCGTCATATCTTTGTATTGAGACTTGCATGAGACATTTTCCAGATCCACATTCACTGAACCAGGTTGGCACAGCGGCCCAATGAGCATTTTCATCTTAAAGGAAAAAGGCAAGGCATTTTTATTTATATGGCCCCTTTCCAACAGGAAGGCAATTCAAAATGCTTTATTTAAGGTGAAGTTAAGCATTTAAGGACACAATAAAGGACGGTGGTAAAACAAAATGGAAACTATACGGCATGGTAGTTTTACTTTGAAAACATACAGATTGTACTGACCAATGACAAAGATATGTATTGATTTTACAAATATATATTCCCACATTACAAAAAGCCAAGAGTGTATGAAGGGTCAAGGTTGTTCCTGTTTGAAAAGAACAATGAATATTAAAGCGCCTGGGATAATAGGGGAAATACTAAGCTTAACCAAACAAAGCTGCAAAAACATAACTACCAGTAAGTCTTACTCCAGGGGAGAAAAAAGAATATTAAAAAAAAGTTATTCTTAAAAGCATAATCATCAGCTGGCATACAGCAATCCACACTGTCCGCAGTTCAAAATGTGGGTCGTGAAGAGTTAGTAGAAAATCTCAACATATGCTTAAACAGTGTTCAGCCTCTCTGACATCTAGCTGCTCTCCTCAGACTAACTAAGGGCAGGAGAATAAGCCAAAATTCCTTTAACACTAATATTAGAAGCAACAAGCCATGGTGCCTTGACTACGCATGTAAGAATATACTTTGTTTTTATGACTCAACAAGGCTGGAAAAGAGCTAGGAAAAGGAATAATGCGCAAGTGGACCAGAGCACCTTTGTTCTAATGAGCCAGTCAAATACAGGTAGCAAAATCTATACAGGGTTTTCAGTTCAGTTTTACAGTTTTACATGCTCAGGACAAAAGTATGACAATTGAATGCAACTGAGAAGAGTCAGATATGGACATTGGGAGGTGGTTTTGTCTCGCTATGCGTCCATCCATGAGTTATTCAAGTGATTCTGCTAGTTTATGAATAGTTTAGAATAGTTGTTTGATACCCTGCTAAGCTGTTATTGTTGTAATTCAACTGCTGTGCACAAGATATTCTAGCTACAGTGTTTTTGGCAGTTACCAAACAGCTTCATGTGCATTACCACCGTCCTCTGGGCTGGAGTACGTACCTATGTTGATTTGCATTCAGCCCAGGAAAAACAAAAAGGATGGATTCAGATTGGCGATCTGGCTAAGGGATGTGCATTTATGTGGTTAAATGTAAACAGAAGTTTATGCAGCTGGATACAAGGAGCTAAAAATGATAGAATTCATAAATGACAATGCAACATGGATGAGAATAAAATAATGGAATAGCTGTGGCCGGAGAACAAGGAAGAAGCGCAGCACAAGGAGCGAATCACACTGTTGACCTGCCAAACACAGAACACAGTGATTGGAGAGTTAGTAATTGGACGCATCCAATTTTTCCTTGAAGGGGGAAATGGGTTTTGAGGAGTGGTGAGTAATAGAGGTGCACCACTGCGGGGAAAGTGGATCAGTAAAACATGAGAATCTTTCCTCCAATGCTTTTGCCATGCACTTGAAGCCATGCTGGCACTGCTAACAACAACATGTCATCGAACTGCGACCTCAAAGATTATTGTTCTTTCCAATGTCTCCAAATATTACAACATTAAAAGCTGACTCCGGTAAATGTTAGGCTAAGTAACAAGCATGTTCATAACAAAGCCATGGATACTGTCATACCTTTGGCTAGTCAATAGGAGATATGACTCATAACCCATCCAGAAGGCTAATGGCTAATGACTTGTCATGGCATAATGGAGGAGATACGTTGAATTAATGTTTTCCCAGACTTGTAGTCTCATAGTTGAGCATTGAGACCAATTTAGAGTTAGGATTACATGTCAGAAGCCATGACTTTGCAACCTTCATGGGCAGCAGTGCTGCCAGCCAAACAGCCAACCTGACAACAGCAGCGGTCAAGCTGCTTCATGATTTCCCTGTCAGCAAGGTGAGTCAGGCCGTGACTAACCAGCGAGACTAAACCACTATCGAGCGTCTACATCTATGGCATGAGGGCCAGCAGCCATGATGTGTAGCACAGGAGTAATTCTATCTATTCCCCTCTATTCTCTGCTCTCCCAGAAACATAAGACAGTCTTTTCTGTCTGGGCGACGGAGGGTGGGGTAGTTTTGTTCCTACGCTCTTTTCTGACACGAACCTGGAAGACTTGGAGCCACAAGGGCCAAATGTCTGGGAGCTACCCAGTCCTCAAGGCACCCAGACTGAGACATTAAGTGCCAAGAGGCTGCCTCGTCTGGGCCTGGTGTCTCCCTGGAGCTTGGCCTCACGAGCTCAGAGATGAAGGGTGGATGGGGATAAACATGGACAGCAGGAGCCTATACTATAATTTCATGTAAATTGTGGCCTAAATTTTGCACTGTGTAGACAGATGTGATGTACTCACAGTTTCTACCAAAATCATCAAAAACATTGTTGATATTGATCCACTGGCTTCAAATTTGACAAAACCGCATGTAGAAATGTGGAAAAAGCTTCTCGTGGCGTTAACAGCAGCCTGTCGTCGGTCAAACTGAGGAGTCAGCTGATGACTTTTCATGCTTTATTTTTTTTTTTTTCATGACGAGACAGCAGCTGCACTTCAACTTCACAGTTTGACCAAGATGAAAAATTCGACTCGTGGCTATTGAGCTACAATCTGCACGGGGCACTGTCCTAAGTAACAAGTAGCAAGAACGAAAACTTTCACACAGGTAGGGTTGACTAGTTCGCTGTTAGGAATGGCCACAAAAACAGCAGACTCTTTCACGCTCTCATGAGTCATGTGGCTCTGCTGTGTGTTGTGTTTCATGTGTTTCATCGTTTTGAAGCATCTTTTCATCCGTTTTTGATTTTTCCTCATTTTTTACAACCTTTTCCTGCTCATGTGAGTGTCTCATAGGATAATAGATAAAATGTTGTGTATGCAGTAGTGGTAGGTTCTGCTACCACTGTCAGAAGCTCTTGTCTGGGATGTACCTGGCATTTATTGGTCTTGATCCATTGTTTGTATTTTTCTTATTCCTGTTGATAAGATAAAAATGTAGTGAACATGACTTCAGATTTTGTCCACAAAATCCAACTGTACGGCTTCGCCCTAGTCTCCCTACTGTGCACTGGCATTCACAGAACAATTTCTATAGCCACATTGACAAAAAACTCACATTCACACCTGTTTTTTGAGGGTGATGAAAAGGCATTCTGGGAACATTAAGAACATAAAACAAGATCCATATTTTACAGTTTTCCTGTGTTGTATTTGACGCTTTGATATCCATAAGACGATATATTTGTGTTTTTAAGTATCAAAAACAATCTCACTGTAGTTTCGCATCTCCCCTTTGAGGCTTCACTCTGCAGCTCTAGTAACAACAGGTCAGTTCAGGTGAACAAACCAAATTTTGCAGAGTGAGTCGTGACTGCTTTGTTGTGACATCACAAAGTTACAGAAGTCCTGACAGCTCGTTTTAAGGTGCATCTTCTGAATACAGGCTGTGTGTGTTTCTCTGTGGACTTTCACGGTGTTAATATAAAACCTATACCTGCTTTATGATCAAAAAAGACATGGACATATCACTTTATACAATATGGGACCTTTAATGTCACAGATTAATTACAGCTGGCAGTGTAAAAAGAGTTTTTACACTGATGCTTACTGAGCATTTTACAGGAAATTGGGCACTTTTCCTTCAAAGCATAACACTTAGTACTTTAAGCCTATGCTGGTGTATTTGTTTGTTGTTTCTAATGCCTACACTGCAAACCACATAACAGGGAGCTGCAAGAGCCAGGCCAGCCACCCAGACATGATGTGGAATTAAGCAGCTTAACCGCACCAAGCCAGCCAATCAGAAAGAGCCTAATGGGAATACATGGACCTGGGTATTTTAGCTGTCACAGGGCCATCAGCAGGAGATGGAGAAGCGACCACACTGTGGTGCAGCAGTCTATGATTATACTCCGCCGCCAGAGGAAAATCAAAGCGCTGATTACACTCTGCAGCTCGCTGTGGGCCTGGCCTCACAGACTCAGTGGTCAGAAATGACTGACACTCAAATGGCAATGGAGAGAATTTACAGTTTCTGCTTTCTTATGTAAAGCAGCCCTCCATGACTGATAATCACGGATTCCATTTCATTGTGGGAACCCTATGAAATGTTGACGCTACAATCCCGTTGTGTTGTTTATACACTTATTCCAAATCTACTGTCATCCATGCAACACTCTGAGAGATACTAAAATCCTCTTCACACTCATCTCTGCTGCTGCATTGATGGAAACACTGATTACAGTGTTTCTCAGTGTGGAATTAGTCCTACAACCACATGCTGGTCAGACGTGGCCAATGTTCAGTGAGAGAAAAGCAGCAGTTTTCTTTTCCAGGGTGGTTTTGTTGTCACATTTACTTTTAGTTTTTTTTTTTTTTTTCTGCTTCGTCTTCTTCAGTTGTTCTTCTGAGCTTTTCATGTTACTGTTCATGTAGCTGCTCTAATTCTCTCTGAAAAATGTCTCACTGTGCAAATCATTATTCCTCTAAGAAACATGGCTTCTGTTCTGGTTAATGAGCTTGGTTTAAAAAGTAATGTTATTTATATTATATATTTATATTATATTTTAAAAGCAGCAGTCATAAAAAGCCTGTTTTTTGGTGTTCTGAAAGTAATCCATTCAGATGTATTTCAGTTCTATTACTGGATGAAAACACTGTTTGAAGCTCTTAGTGTTAATCGCATTGAGCACTAGCATATTGAAATAGTCCTATTTCACTTCTAAGAGGAAAAGGATTGAACAAAATCAAACCCTTTCAGACACAGAATGGTCTGTGGTAACAATATTATGCCTGACTGGTTCTTATTCCCAAAGACATTTTTATTTGAGACAAACTCGACACAGAGAAAAGTTGCAGTTCTGGGGTCCTGTGGCACTTGCCTGGTTGGTTGATAATCCAGCCCTGTTACACTGTCAGATATGTATAATTTTTTGTTTTAAATTACTTCTGTGTAATCCATCTTTTTTGCTGGCGTCGATTCAATTTACGAAACTAAATATTTTCAGCATTTTTAAAGTGAAATAATATTACTTTAAAATTTTCAAACAAGTAAATTCTTTTCCTTTAAACAAAAGTTTGATTTCCAAGCGATAAAAAATAATGTACCCACCTCACCGTCAATGTCATTTTGACTGGTTAATCCATTTTTCTGGAAATGGTTTTGTGAGACCACAGATTGGCTGGCTTCTGTCTGGACACTCTCATATGTCCCCAAGCAACAAGATGTGAACAAAGGTTCTGATGTAAAAGCGCAGACACCACCGACACACTCCATAGTAGTGGTAGTGAGTCACTTCAGAGTTTGCTAGCCCTCATTAAATATATAAAGATCAAATAGGAAGGTGACCACCACAGACATGTTGGGGGGGGGGGTGGACGAGTCACCACCAGCTGGAGGATTTAATATTACATATAAGAAGAAAAGAGTAAGATTGACAGAGGGTCAGCAGTCCTAAAAAGAAAGTGACAAACAGTGTTGCAAGACAAGAATAACCCTTGGTCCAACAATAACAGGGTGGAACGAAGCAAAGTGACAGCTGGGTTTTTTAGCTGACTCAGAGATGCCTGCTTTACTCGACCGGTAACATCATGTCTAACGGTGCATTGGTTACTGTGTTGGAGCGGCAGTTTGGTGTGGGAATTACATTTTGCTAACATTGCTGTTTCTGACCACAATTCAATATGCCATGCTAGGGATGCTACAAAGCAAACTAACGTAAGAGTTTTATTCAGCGGAAGCATACATTATTTGTAAACTGCCTGTTGCCGTGGTGCTGGAGCTGTCACCTCTGCTGAGGGAAGAAGCTAGCTCCTAGCATACAACTGTCACGGGTTCGGATGGTTTTGGTCATGCTAATCTGACTAGCTGTATGCTAACTTGATTAGGGTGGGACAGTGTGCTGGTTTGTATTGTTTTAATGTATGAGATGACTCGACACCCAAACAGAATGTAATGCTCCAATGTCTTCAGTGTCAAATGACTAAGTACGAGGTTCAGATTGGTAATAAAGGGGAACGGGACAGCACTTTGATGACGCCAAAACATTTTTTTTGTACTTTTGATTTTACATTTTTTATTTCCTCCATTCTGTTTGTAAACAAATCCATATTTGGAATTCATTATCATAGGACAAACTACACACAGTTCTGGCTATGAATCACCAGTGAGCTCTGTGTTTATTCTTATTCTGTTTTATGGTGGTTTTCCACCTTTCTTTTAATGCTTCCGGCATCCCCTGGTAACCACGGTAGCCCAGTGTTTAATGTCATGTGTGCTTCTGACTCTTGCAAACCTGATAAAAGTTTGTCAGGATCTACATCATGTCATTGTTTGTCATCTGAATGATTAAGATGATTATCATTGTAGTGCTCCTTTCCATAAAGTAAAAACACTGTGGTTCCCCTTACTGGCATATTTGGACCCAAAACATATGCTCACCAGAACTCTTATCATACATGTTTAAACGACTCCCTCCCGACTCATATTACTGCTGCTGACCGTCCCTCAAACTTAATCCCTCTTGACCCATCCACAGCTGGTTAGCAGCCCGTCGCCAGTGACCTTTAACCCCTCAGCCAACATGGCTGCCATCTCTAACAATTATCGGCAATTGGTCAGTTATTTTCTTAGGCCACTGAAATTACCATGCTGTCAAAGTAAGCAGGCGATAAAATGTAAACGCTTCCATTTGCAAGATCAGAGCGCCGAGAGGTGTGCACGCTCACACATGTGGGTAAACAGCTGCGCACGTGCACCCAAGGACTTTCACATTTGTAGAAATAGTCCCAATTTATCCACCACATTGTAAGCCCAGGTTTTTACTGTTCTATTAAAAGAGCTGGAAATTGACTACAAATATATGAATATTTATAAAACTGCATTTCTGGGTGAACATGTCATCCAGTTATTATGTCCAATGAAAGTAGCAGAGATTTTAAACATGTGAACTTTCCGTGTACTGAAGTACTGTAGCTGACTAACCCAATTAAATCCCTATACACACTTTCCGTCATCAGTTCCAGATTTATGACCCTTTCCAAACAATACAGATCCCCCAATACAAGAATGATTTAGTGCTGCTATGAAATTACGACTCCTGTGAATGAGGGAAAAAGTGAGATGGACAGAATGGAAGAAACTATAATAGAGACATTAATGGAGGGTATTCAGTGACTTACGTTTGACAGCGGTGATTACCGGAGTGGTGAAACAACAGCACTTACAGGAAGCTGCGGACTCTCATCCAGGGCCGGATTGCAGGATCGACTGAGATTGATGTCAGGCATCAGCAGTGAGTGCGGGCTCTGCCGTGACACCAACGCTGCCAGGGTTAGGACTACGAGTCTGACTGAAGCTCAGTGGGTAGAGGAAGGCACGACCACACTTCAGGTCCCTGCTAGTTTTACAATGAGGAAAAGAGTGCACTCATACTTCTAAGTCACTTTGAGTGTTGTCTCACTGTTTGTTCTCGTGCGTCGGTGATGGATTCTATGCATTTGTACAACTTACTTGAATGGAGCAGGTTGAGTTCTTTGGGTTTTTTGTCATTGATTAAAGTAACAAAATTCAACATACTGTCCACCGGCGGCATCTTGACACTCCTCACTCTGCATCAGGATACTTTGCTGTTCTAGTATACTTTTTTCTATTAGAATAATTATAAATATTACACCTCTAGTACCTATTTCTCAGAGTCAGCTGCATCAATATTAGCTCATCCCAGCCACTGGAGCCTGACAACTACTTCTGTCTGTACAGCTTGTCCAGTGTCTGCTATGGGCCTCAATTCACAAGCATCAAATGGTGCAACGCTATGTGACAGGAACAGCTTATGTTGAAGAATTATTATTGAGAATTATTGAGATCTTATAATTAACTAAAAGTTGCAGGACCGTGCTATAAAAATACCTCATGACAAGTAAGAATTTTACTTTCACAGAAATATAGAAGCAGCAAAGACTCAGTAGATGAGAGAAACTGTTAGTAATGCCTTATTTTGTAGCCAGTCAAGTTGAAGCTAATTGTAACTACCTAATATGCTGTCGGGGAGATTAATCTACAACAACGCATCATATCTTATAAGCTGGTCATTGTTTTGTATGTATGATTGTGATGTCCAAACTAACTAAATATAGCTGCATTAGTAACTATAGTAGCATGAAATGAAAACACTCACGTGACGTAAAGGTACCTCATAAGAACAGTTCTCAGGTAGAGGTAAGATGAAGGTAATTGTGCTTGCTTACTCTTCACCACTGATTGCACTTAACAGCCTGTCTGCACAGGTTGTGTTGGCTGTGTTTTTCAGGCTTCTCTCTCGCCGTCCATCTGATGGATCACATGCACCTCCATTTTAACCAGTGCAGCTGACGGCACCAGCCGAGCACCAGCTCGCTCGCCCTTCACCGAAGCATCTTTTAAGTCGTCAGCTTCCCTGCAAAGAGAGTTGCTGGTGGAGATCTATGGCTTCAACACTTCAACAATAACAAAAGAAATATGACTTATGTGATTTGATGTTACTTCAGGTCAAACAGTGACTTTTGATTTCTGTCTGATTTCTGCTAGTTATCTGCAGATCAGATATTTACCAGATATTAAAGTTGGTGTAGGGAGG
The DNA here is from genome assembly GCF_002814215.2 of Seriola lalandi dorsalis. NCBI lineage: Eukaryota > Metazoa > Chordata > Actinopteri > Carangiformes > Carangidae > Seriola > Seriola lalandi. The sequence goes on along the minus strand of NW_019522091.1, from coordinate 89,987 downwards.
TGATGCTGAGGGGTGGATTAACAAATACTCTTTGTGTCTGATAGCAGAAGTTATTGATTGTACTTGTCTGACAAAGGATTCTTTCTGAGGAGAGTTGCACTGTCAGATTTTGACCTAATGATTCAGCAGGATCCTGGAAACACGGACTCAGTGGCAGCGATGCCAGTGGTTTATTTACTTATTTGCTTGTGAGTGTGTGTGTGTGTGTGTGTGTGTGTGTGTGTGTGTGCGTGTGTAAGTAAGAGAGTGTACCCTATTAACTCGTCTGTGTTTGTGTTGGGATGAAACTCCTTGTGGCGCCATTTTTGCTATTTACGCAACAACCTGCATTCCGTCATGTTTGTGTTTTTTGCTGACAGGGCACGGCGACTGACGCACAGGAAAAACAGGTCTACGTGCCTCCGCTCCACTTATTTTCCTCTGTGTCGTCTTCAGGCTCCACGAACATGTTCGACGGACTCTCGAATGCAAAGCCAGAGGATCTGAGTCGTTTTTCCGTGAAGGTCCAGTGGAGACGAATGCAGTCGGGAGTGATGTCACACTCCTTACCTTTTTCAGTGTCAACCTCTGCTAACATAGTAATTTTCGGAGTGATTGACAGGTTCATGATGTAAGCGGCACCTCTTATATTTGCTTGGATAGCGTTGAGGATTATCTGCCAAGACTGTGTCATTTGTTTACAAAGCTCATTCCTAATGCAGCACTGTATGCTCTAATGCAGCGCTAAACCCCTTGCTTTACATTTTCCATGAAGCCGCGCTCTCACAACATAAAGGTGAGCAGAATGACATTTTAGTGATAATTTAAGGCACATTAATGCCACTTTTCCTTCCATCTCCTCATCATCAAGAGTTAATGTGTACATTTCCAAAACTCTCAACCTCAATACGAGCGAGAAAAGTTGGAATAAATGGTCAGGAAACAAACACACTTTTAACCCACCATCCATTTAGCCTCTGTTGCCATGGCGATGTTGCAATCCAGTGGATGCGCGTGCGTGCGTGCGTGCTTGCACCCGGTTGTCGCTGACTCACGCCGGGGCCGCCGTCCATGAGCCAGGCGCCAATCAAATACAACTTGTGTGCCACTGAAACCGCCGAGTCCATGCCACCCTGGCCTTTCTCTGCAGCTGTCACTGCTTGGCAGGGAAAAAAAAAAAAACAAGAAAAAGAAAGAAGAAATAAAGAAAAGAAAGAAATGTCTTGCTCTCGCAGGCAAGTGACAGGTTTCAGGCATTTGGCAAGGAAACCCAAGAGGATAAAAAAAATGAATTCCTCCCAAAAAAGGACAGATTTTTCATTGCTGTTCTTGTCAATAAATCAATGTTCTGACAAGAGGTTTGGAGATTTTTTTTGTTAAGCATGCTTCCCTCCCTCTCCTGCCTGAGAACAAATGAGAGGCAATGAAAAGAAATGAATCTAAATAAGGTCTGAAGGCAGAGGAAATCAGAACGGAGGAATAACACAGGGCTCGGGCAGCCAGCTTTCTCTGGCCCTCACAAATCAAACCACATAAAATTGTCCCAGAGCTTACACCAGGAGATGTTTGACATGAGCGCTCTCCACCCAAACACACACTTGCGGCGACATGCACACACACACACACACACACACACACACACACATGCGTGCATACGTGCATATACACACACAGATGCAGAGATTGCGAGCATGTCTCGCCTCAATAGTAGTAGAGTCAAACAAATTGCTAAGGTCTGTGCAAACAAGAACAATGTGTGGCAGGATTTGGTCAACCTCTCTCTCTCTCTCTCTCTCTCTCTCTCAGACACACACACACACACACACATAGTCCCTCCCTCCTCTCCTTGAGTTACTTTTATTTATTCCATAAAAAGTAAACCAGCCAACATCATGTACAAGGTTTTTATTAACGCTAAACCTGGAATATTACATATCAGTTTGACATTTCCAAATCACGTATAAACCTTGTGACCAGTCACGGAGCAAAGCGTTTCATCAAGCTTTATTTAGATGTGTCACATTGAAACCTGCAGAGAAGTGCTGGTCTACCCTGATTACCAAAAATAAACAGTGGGCAAGTAAAAGTCTGACTCATTCATCATTGCATCATATTGACTGGCGTTTGATGTTCTGAGGTTTGTGGATGTAAGTGAGAATGTCAGGGATTTTCCTCTGCGTTACTCCACATATGAACTGTCGATCCATAGTTTATGTTTGATAAATACACCATCACTTGTGATTTTGTGTTAAGGTAACGGATGATGAGTTATTGGTAGCCAGGTAAACCTTTAACTGTTACATGGAGTCATTATCATACTACTATATTAGATTATTATGATTTCTTGCATCTTTTCTCCGTTTGAAACTCTGTTCCAAAGTTGAGAGCAGTAGTAGTTTGTTACTTACATCGGAGTATTGAATGATATAAATGATATAAATGATGAACAGATTCACTCGTTAAATGCGACGTGGGTTCTTCACACTCATGATGATCATTAATTAAGGTTGCAACGGCAAAATACTGTTTAAAATCCGTCTGTGATGCAGACTGTGAGAAAATACCGCAGTGATTTCCTCTCATTCACCAGGTGCTAATGTGGGGGCATGTGGCTCTTTGCATAAATTATTTTTATAATTTTATTTATAATTTTTTAATATTATTTACTTCTTTTCTTTTTTTATCACAAAGATATTAATAAAAAACATCCGTCGACCTAGAGAGAGTTAAAGCATTTGCAGATTGTGCAGTTTTGCATCTCTAAATTTCATTGCTGTTTTTGTCGATTTTTGCTGTAATGACTGAGAAAACCTTTATCTGCTGCCATTTGTCGATCTGTGTGATTTCTTATCAGAAAGACTCCAGACAGACACGGATCATGTACGTTTCTCTACATGGGTCACCAGTGGACCAAGTAAACACTTGGGCAAGATAGTGCAGTAAACCAATCACAGACTGGGACTTAAATGCACAACATCAGAAAACTTGATAGCTTTTCCCTCCCTGTTTCTGACTCTCATTACTTTGGCTTGTCTTGCCTTGAAAAGTTCCTTTTTATAAGACAGAAAGTGTTGTATTGTATTTCATATAGATTTCATTTATGCCAGTTCTTTGTAGTTGGATCTAAGCACATCTCGATTACGCATTCATTGTTGTTTTTCAAACAGTTTGCTCAGCACATGCACATGATTTACAGCGGGCCATCAGCTCCAGCTCTACGCACATTCGCTCAGTCTCTGTTTGTGGCTCAGCATTGTAAACAGGAACTTCAGTTGATGCTCGAGATGCGAATGTGCAACACAATCCCTGCAGCCACGTGCAAAACACACACACTGCATGTATGTGAAAACATTCCTGTTTAAACAATACCATTTATTTTCTCAACCATAACAGATACTGTATATGTTATCTTTTAGGCAGGATCTGGTTGACAGACTTTTCTTTACCACGGGTGGGCAGATTAATTAATTAGCATCATTAGACTCCTGACAGTGAAATGAGCCTCATTAAAGAGAATTAGATGAAACACACACCAGCCAGTGCAGGCGAGGAGAGGGGGTGGGGCTGGGGTGTGTGTGTGTGGGTGTGTGTGTGTGGGTGTGTATAGGGGTATGTGGAGGGGGTGGAGTATGAAAGGCAGAAAGAGAAATAAAGAGATTGAATGATAAATACATGTAACTGCAGCAGCGTCGTTGGCGTGTGATCCTGTCCGGAGTTAAACTGAATTATTGTTGTGATTCAAACAATAGCAGGAAATGGACTGATTTATTAAGCCCGTGTCATTAAAGCTGCTGGCCCAGTGATGTGACTCCCCATGGGGGTTTTGCCCCCTCTTGTGGAGCTTAGTTAAACTGTTACATTCAACAAGTTGGAGTTTGTCCAAGAGAGTGTGAATTGTGTAGAATATCATAAGTGCAGGAAGCGATAAGTGAAAGTTCCTGCTCGAGCAGTGAGGGAATCATTAGAGCAACTTGAGCGAGTGATTGTTAAACATCGCTCCCGTTTTTTACTGCCCGTCCTGTGTCTTCCCATTCGCAGCAAGGAGGACAGTAAGTTAAATAGACCTTCACCCTGAGTGAGCATGACACATCTGTTGGCTTCATTTACCTGTGCTCCTTAGTCAAACTAGGCCACGGAGGCCACACCAGAGCAGAGAATAAAGGCTTAGCAATAAGGTGAATGGAGAGGACAGAGGGGCAGTAAGATGAATTAGAGAGGAAGGCAGGATGTAAGGCATTATTAGACTGAGAGAGAGAGAGAGAGTCCAAATAATAGAAAAAATCTGTTGAAGCTTGCGTCTTCAAAATCAACAAGGATTGGAAATTCTGCTGCTTCTGGGAAAACATTGGCGAAGCACAAAAGTAAAGTGTATCACATGTTGTTGCCTATTGCAGAGAGAGGGTCTGCTCACAGAAACATGTCCCAGGGTTCAAAATGATTTGACTTAGTGGAGAAACTATGGCGCTGACCAATAATGAGGAGACTGCGGTAAAAACGATAGTGCTTAGCCTTTCAGGCAACAGACTTTACTGACCAACCTGTGAAGTTAAATCTTGATATTAACAATCTTGAAGAGTAGTTCTGGCCTCTGCCAGTTTTGTGTTGTGTAATACTACAGGAACCATGTTACTTTATGGGTCAGTGGTAAAGTTATCAGTCTTATGCTGTTGTTTTTTGTTAAAGGTCCCATGTGGAGTGTTTGATTAATACTGTGAAAGTATCGAAGCGCTCAGTCCAGACAAATGCACACAGCCTGTATTCAGAAACTGAGCCTTAAACCAAGTCGTCAGGACTTCTGTAACTTTGTGATGTCACAACAATGCAGTCACTGCTCTCAGCCATACCCCAAGCCCCGCCCACATGGACCCCCCATCTTTTCTAAATCCTTAAAGGATTTGGTCTCTTAGTGTTTACCTGAAATTTGCTATATTATATATCTACATATATTTATTTGACCTCTAAAAAAAAGCCAATCAGAAGAGAGTCTCAGATCCTCTCTTCTGATTGGCTTACCAACCTGTTGTGACTAGATCTCCAGAGAGAAGCCTCAGAGAGGATGTAAAAATACATTGAGAGATCTTAGTTCTTAAAACTACAAATATATGTTCTTATGGATCAACACTTCAAATAAAACACCAGAAAAGAGTCAAATATGAGACTTTCAACTTTTAGTTGTTTACAGGAAAACTAGAACAGGCATCTTTGGTTTTAAATTAATGCAGCCTGAAAAGTGCTCACCAGCAAACTATGTAAAACCC
>NW_019522091.1:76400-84730 GCF_002814215.2 Seriola lalandi dorsalis | reverse complement strand
CTCCCCGAAAAAGACTTTGTGTGAAAGAAAAAAAAACACTGCAGCAGGAATTCTTGATTTCAATAAAGCAGCTGTATGGATGAAATCCGAGTGGAATGCACCCACAAATGCTGCGAACACCATCAACCAAGTGTGTTGCAGAATGAATGTAAGGCGAGGGTAAAGTAAACTTCCCTCAAGCGCAATGTGGCATGTTTTTTTATTTTTTTTTGGCTTGCTTGGACTCTTATTCCAGCCAAAAAATACAGGGTTTTTTTTTTGTATTAAATATTAAAAACTCAAAGCTGCTGAACTGTTTCAAACCCTAATCCTGAATTAGAGCCTGTTGTACCTTACTTCATTATGAATATAGTCAGCATCGAGGCTCACAATCATCCTTCATCATCCCCCATGATGAGGGGGGATGAGGGGCTGCAGTGGAACACACTCCGTCACACACACGCACTCTGAGGGGTGTTGTAATTGTGCAGGGGGCCTTAATTGCATCTGATAATTGGTGCCTGTTTTAAGAAAATCTGCCCAGCTATCAGTCACCTAAATGGGGCGATGGAGAAGCCGAGTCTCACGCTCTCGCGTCTGAGCGGAGGAAAGCAGGGATAGCAGCGCCGTGTTTTCGAGGTTCACTGGAGTGTTGCTAAGGTCTCGCAGCTTTAACCTAGCCAGCTTCCCTGGTGGTCGGCCAAGAGCAATGGCACGGCCCCACGGGGAAGCAGATGACTCAGTGCGCGCATGTGTGTGTGTGTGTGTGTGTGTGTCTGTGTGTGTGTGTGTGTGCGTTCCTGTGCACTGACTACATTCATTTTGCTCTAAACACACTTGAACCTCAATTCGGTTAGAGCTGCACTTGAGTAGGCACTTCATTTCTGAGTGCTTTTGTAGTGGCGAGTCGTGACTACTGCTGCTACTTCCAACAGCGACTGGCTGATAGGAGGTTTTAAGGCTGACACTAGTACATGTCTGTAATGTCTTAAATGATGAATAAAATGTGCCAAAATCCCCACAGTAATAGAACTTCACTGCAGTACCAGACACATGACACATTACACTGTCAATAAAAGGCCAATTTTAGCCACAAACAAACTCACTGGCATCACCCTGACTCTTGTTTCTCTTTCTTTCCTTGAAAAACAAACACACTTTTCATAGCACAACACCATGATTTTCTACACCACAGCCATTTTCCTTTACTATTTATACTTTTTTCATTTTATTTAAAGCAAGCCAGTGTAACTTTCGCTGAACGGCAGACACTGTGCCCACAAGTGATAATTATGGGATAAGGGCACAACTGAATTTCCTTACATTTCCCAGCATTCCCTGAAGTCAGCCATCGTTAAGTGACCTGACAGAGTAAGTGCAATATGGGACATACAGGCAGAAGTAAGTTATAATGGCTGGGATGTAATTATCCACAGGGCGATGTGTTATGTGATGAAATTGCCTTTATTCTGGGGCGCTGCTAAATAAGACAGGATATGGTCTATTCCTAACACACCAGTATGTGCACTCACATGGAAAACAACAGCAGGCTCAGCGTAGTGTTAGTGTTTGCATGCATCAGCTGACTTGCATCAGCTGTTTCTGTCATGCTTCGCAATCCATAGCTCACTCCCCAGCTGTGCAGCTATCAGCTGACTCATCCAGTCATATTCATACAGATACTCAGCACGGCCACCACTTCTCAGTATCGCAGTACTCTGCTTAGACGTCTTTAGCTGAGATTTGAAAAATAGAGATGGAGCGAGCACATCTAATATCTGATGGCAACTGGTTCCATGATTTCAGAGCAGCAACTGCAAAGGCTCTGTCACCTTGTAGTTTTATTCGTGATCGTGGGACACACAGGAGATGGGATCTAAGAGATCCAGGAGCTGAGCATCAGTGAATGAGGTTCTCTGTTCTCGTATGCTATTGTGTGTAAAGGTGATATTGATTAGAACAGAGAAGTTTTCAGTGTCCTGCCACGCTGCCAGCAGAAAGACACTTACGTAACTGTGTTACATCAGATGGGGCTACTTAGGACAAACTCCTGTCACGTAGGGGATCAGAGTTAAAGCGGTTCTGTGGGTCGAAGACATGAAAGTGTTTGGAAATAGTTACTCTACCCTTATTCCTAAACACTAACCCTGCCAATAAAATGCAATCTCACCTCACAATAGTTGGGCCAAAATGGAAACTATCATTTTGGTTGTCATCACCTTCACGGTTGCTTCTCTTGGCTGTGACTGTGTCCCCTGTACGTCTACCTCGTAAGTGTGGCTGTCGCTGACCGGCAGTGGCAGCGGCGGCTGGTAGACAAGGTCTGCCGCCACATGTGGAACATCACAGTCACCGTACGGTAGTCAGCCGTGGAGCCGGGGAGTCGCTGTCTTCTGCTCCCACAGGAATCAAACCTGGAGCGGAGAACTGGGATCTTACTGTGAGGGCCATGACTTCATGTTTTGCTCACCTCCTCCTCCTCCTCCTCCTCCTCACTCTGGTTCTCATTGACTTCATGTTCTATGACAACATCACTCTTTCTCTCTGTGTCTCTGTCCTTACGTGCACAGAGAAGGCCAGCTTTTGGCCACACTCCAGTTAGGGTCTTATTTGGATTAAGTTATTTACATGCACTGCTGATACCCTGAGGACTGAATCGAACCCTGTTGCCATAAATAAATAAATCACAGATAGAACAGCCTGACAGAAAAAAAAGCAGCTGCTCTAACCTCCCTTCTTTAACTGAGCAAGAGGTTACTACAAGGGAAGGACACAATGATCCCAAAAGTAAGCAGTGCTTGTCCACAGTGTGGTTAACAGAAAACAGATGCGCTGATTAATTCTGCAAAAAGTAAGACATTTAGATGCCACAGTAAAACAAAAGTGTAATCCAGGTGTCACCTTGATCAGGTTTAAAGGGGCTTATATGTAAGTTTCCTCTGCTGCTGAACAAGGTTTCTCGGTGGTGGTGGTGATGGTCGCTCGACAAGAGCTTGTAAAATGTAAAATGAAGACTTCACGCTGGCATCGTTTTCCACAGCTGGAGACGTCTCTCGGTGAGTAAAGGAATTAAAGTTTGATGGTGAGCTCGCAAAGTTTCTTCTAGACTGGTAGGTAAACAGGTGTTAATGCTAACGCTAGCTATGTAGCAGTAGCTAAACTTACAAATAGCTCCTCTAACCCAAAACTGGGTTAGTAGGAAATGGCTCTTTCAGTCCTCTCACTTTGTCCATTTCATTTTAGATGTGTATAAGAGACAGGTATTAGTCACCTGAAAACACACAAACTGCAACTAATCTCGGGTCTGTTTACCAGTAAATGTCACCGCAGCAGAAACGCAAATGTTCATGTGTGTGTGTCATAACCATGATGACACACACACACACACACACACACACACACACCTCCACCCTCTCTCTCTCCCTACTGCTCCAATCATTTGTCTGATTTCAAAATTGAATCACAGCACCTCAGGAATTGTTAATGACCTAAACAAATAATCAGGGCGGCGACTGAGAAGGCGTCTCATTTCCTCGCCAACGCCCCCCCGCCCTAACTCCACCCCTACACCCCATCTGGAAACCGTAGCCAGGAATATGTAAATGGCAATTAATTGGAGAGCCCCATTTCTACTTTTTTAAAAATATTTTGAGTGAAAACACAGGCACAGTCATGAGGCTGAGCGTCTCCCAGGCAGCGTGCCAGATCCCCAACGCTGACGGGCTAAATGATGCCGTCGTCAGTCAGGTCGGAGAATAATTTCACCTCATTACACCGCAGGCGAGGCAGGTAGACGCTGGAATTCTTTCCAGCGAGCAACTTAGGAAAATAGAACAGAAAGAAAATAACAACGTGTAGCTTTGACAGTCGCTCCTTCTGGAATTCATGGTCTGGTTCGGTCAGGTACCGGCCGAAACCGCTTCGCTCAAACAGCTTCCACCTGCTTGTTGCAAGATAATTCAAGAATATGATACACCTCTGCATGAAACCAATGCAACACATAATAACGCACATACACCCTCGCTCCATCTCCAGTCCACCGTATTTTACCGCTCTTATTTACCTTCTCTGCCTTTCTCCCCACAGATTTATAATGTGGCAGGTACAGTTTAGTATGTGAGCAGTGAGCTGTGCAAACCACGTCATGACAACTCACACACTGCCACACGCTAAAGCAGCACTTTATCTCACGCACACACACGTGTTGCCGACCAATCAGAGCGCAGAGGGCGGTGGCGAGGAGAGAGGCCCCGGGTGCCACACAGGGAAGGGGGAAGTGCCCATGTGTGCGTGTGTTTGTGTGTGTGTGTGTGTGTGTGTGTGTGTGTGCGTGTGTGCACGCTGGTATGTAGGCCGTTATGTTTGCAGTGTGTGTTTCAGTGAGTGTGCGTATCCTGCAGTGGTGTTGCTTAGTAAAGAGGGCGTGACAGGAGCATCTTCATCTTCTCTCTTCTTCTTCTTCTTCTTCTCCTCTCTTCTATTCCTCTCCTCCTCCTCCTCCTCCTCCTCCTCTCCATTTCTGTTCTCTGCAATTTCACACCCTGGAAGAAAATGCTAAAAATTATTTCAGTAAACGCAGCTTGTTTTTCTGTCACTTCACAGAAATAGAAAAAGAAACTCTGAGCTGCCTCCAAAGATGAACAAAGATGAGACGAGTTACTGATTTCATTTCAAAGCACAACAAGAACTACAGCTGAAAGGAGTAACTGATTAATTGATCAGTCAGTCAATATCAAGCAAGCAAAACAAGGTTAATTATTTGTTCATTATCATCATTACTATTGATTTTACAAGCATAAAAACCAGCGGGAGTCACAGCTTTCTTTTTAAAAACTACAGTCTGGCGACACAAAAAAAGCGTCTTTAGGCCTTTAAAACATTACTACAAACACAGAAACCATCTTGACCAAACTGCCTACATTAATAATTTAACACAGATGTAGTGTAAACACACAAAGCACAGAGCAACAATTGCAGCAGCTTCTGCATTAAACTAATCCATGACATCACTGAGGACCTGCTCGTCCCATGATGTCATAGCCTAAACCGACACGCATGACATGAATCTGCGTGTGTGGTCTCGACTAGATGCAGGTAAATAAATGACTAAGGTGGGATTTTCTATTTTTAGAACATCTTAAATTCATCACACATGGTGACAAATCTTTGTCCCCCTGTTGAAGAAGAAGAAAAGAAAGAGTTGGTTGTGATTTAATGATGGGATGCGATGTAAATGTTCATACTCTGGCATGATCTCAGAAAAAGTGTGGGATGTTCTGATTTGATAAAAGTTGCGGTTGCCTGAATCCGACACAGACTGTAAAGAATATCTCCTCCCATCACACCCGTACAGCAAAAACAACTGTAAAATCCACATGGAAGCACTGTAAACTATTACAGCAGAAAACCCCATAAACTTCACTATTTTTCATATTTTTCCATCATCTCACACCCATACATATAATCCCCCGCTGCATCCCCCCGCTGCATCCCCCCTCTGAGATGAAATCAATAGCCGTCTGGATTGATAAAAGACACCTAATTCAATTTATAAATTTGATCAGGCAATGTAATAAAATAGTAGCTTTTGCTCGTAGCACGTTGAAACCTAATCGTGTTTCATGCTCTGTGCCTTCTCTCAAATCATCTGTGTTTGGGTTTCAACCTCAGAGCACTCCGCTGAACGCGAGAAAAGTGGTGAGAAACTCGACCCGGTCCGCAAGTGGTCTTCAATACACACACGTTCGATTTAGTGAACGTGGCCTGCTCCTGTAGCTTTGACAGGGCTTTTAATAGCCTGATTAAAATGTGATTAATTACCGATTTCTGGACAAAACATCTACAGTTGATATGAATCACCCAACGGTTGACATGTTTGGTGCAACAGCCACGGTCACACTGGGGTAAGCGATAAATATGTGGCTTAGTCAGTCAAGCAGGCAGTCTGAGGATCAAGCTGTGCCCCAGTGGACTTATGTTCTGCTGGGTGTGTGTTACATAGACCCCTCGGTCTCTGTATAGGCTACTGACCCGTTACTGGACCCCTGCTCTACCGCCTGCTAGGATGTGGCACCAGGGTGCCTTTGGGTTGACACACACACACACACACACACACACACACACACACTTCAGCTCACTAACACACACATATGTGTGGCCCCTTGCTGACACAGAACATCTTGTTAAAGTTTATGGTCAATTTTAGATGGAAAGAGATATCAGCATGAATTTCATTTAGTCTGCTGTTGATTGGGAGCCCCCCCCCCCCGCCTCTACCAGTGATGTATATAAAATATCCTCCGGTGGAACTAGAAAATACATTTGTTCATCTTAAAGAAAAACAGCATACAGTATATTTTTATTGTCTATTATTACAAGTTTTATTATAATGTATTCTCATTTTTATGCTAATATAAGGAGTGGAATGCTGCTAAGCTAAGTTTTGTTGTGTCTTGATATGTAATTTGGATTCCGGTTAGCTAGCTAAGCAATAGCTGCCCAGGTATTTAATACAGAGGGGTAATGTAGATAAAATATTCCATCACAACATATGCAGTCGGGTCCAAAGGTCTGAGACCACTTTCCCATCTCATTATGAGTTAGGGGGGATTAATGGGTGGTGTTTTCTGACAATATGACTGATGATGTTTGGGGACCTGCTGGTCCTGGTTTGGAAAGAAACTCATTCATCAGTATCCAAGGCATACTGCCCCCCCCAGACCACCGTTGTTCCTATGTCCACATTATTATTAATGTATCTTATATGACTCACATATTATATGACACATCCACACCCCCCCGTGTCACTATTGTTATCATCTTTAGTATATCTAAATCTTATATGAATGTGAATGTTTACACAATTGTATGGGCCTTTCCTGCCTCTGCAGTGCGGGGGGCAACCAATCATAAGGCCTTGGTGGCCTTCAGGTTCAGCTTAACTAATCTCCTCTTCTTGAAATCCCTCCATTCTCCAGTTTGTGGCACAGATCACATGCAATCACTATCTAGGACTTCTCTCTCTGCGAATCACACACTGAGGCAGTGGTGAGAGAAACGAGGAAGTCCAAGTAAAATACTTTTTTCCTCAATGGTTGATTCTGCATCTAATTTCAGACGTGACATGTATGAAAATATATAGAAATAAAATAATAAAAAATAAAAGCTGGTGCATAATATTCATCACAAGGCTGAAAATATATCAGCTTTAAATTGTCATGTAATTGTGTTCATTTTAAAACAGTTTAACCTTAAATTACTGGAAGGCCTAAAAATGCACATGCATATTTCCGTCTCGTACACTGTACGGGCCATGTTTAAGGAGACAAGTTGTGATTGAGAGGGAGGGAGGGAGGGAGGGAGAAAATAACAGAGAAGCAGAAAAAGAGGGAGACGGGTGGCGTCGGAAAGAAGCGAGGCCTCAACAGTCCAGTGGAAGATTTCAATTAGTCATGGAAACGGGAGTGGCCCACCCTGCTGCAGTAGTGACAGACCTCACTTGTCCTCCTGACATACATTTGCAATACTCCTCTGCACTACAGCTACGAGCTCTCTACCTCTGCCCCTCCCCGCTCCCTCCCCTCCTTCCTCTCCAATTTATCTGTATCACTCTTCTTCTGTCTTTATTAGTTGTAATCTCTTTATCCTTTCCCTCTTGTACTTTCTCTTCCGAGGCTCTTACCTTTTTTCTTTACACCCCCCCCCCCATTTGCTCCTTGTGACAGCTGAGCTTTGACAGCTTTTTACATTTCATTTTTCTCTGCCACAGTGAGAGAACAGCCGGGCATCGGGGGCCTTGTTCAAACAAACAAGAGGCCGTGTGGTTCGCCGAGGGTGGCGACACGCCATAACAAACCACCGGCTCCTGGCCGTCGCAGGAACATACTGCATAGGGCCCCCGTTTCGGCGAGCGGGGGCCAAACGGGAACCTGCCATGCTGGTTTTCATGGCAACCAGACAGCAACATTAGATGCGGTGAGGTGCGGAGTGACGGCAGATGGGAGCTGATGTATTGAACCACCTGGTTAGACGGTTTGACGTGTGTGAGATGGAATCAGAGGTGAACACTGGAAGGGGAACGTCTGTTTTGGTCAGAAAAATAACATGAAAGGCAAATACTGAACAGAGCAGGAATGTAATAAAAAAAGACAAAAGATGGGGGAATAGTGTTATGATGGGCTGCAGGGAGAGGTGTGTGCGGTCTCAATAGCCTCTTGTAATGGCATGAGTCAGGATGTGTCATGGCTGAGTCAGGTCAAATACATCAGCTGCATGATGGACTCACAAAACACAAGATTGTTTTGTTTTGGGCTTTTTATTCCTTTATAATAGCTGCAGTGAGAGAGTGAGAG
>NW_019522091.1:56237-75397 GCF_002814215.2 Seriola lalandi dorsalis | reverse complement strand
GGGGGGGGGGGGGCTGCACTGCACTGCAGGCAGAGGGTGAAAGTAGTGAGATTTCTAAACAGTCCAAACTGTTTATGCCATATATCCTGATAAGATCTCCCTGCCACAAATAAAAAGCACATTAGCAGTTTGTTTCCACAAACCTCCCTCGAAACTGCTACTCCCTGCTTGCACTTAGCATAGACTTTCCAAGTAAGTGGCCAGATCTGCACAAAGATTACCCAAATGACCGAAGCCTTTCTCTTCATCTCTTCGACCACCTCTTTCCCCCTCCAATGTTAATCCACCTCTGGACTCGCAGCACTGACTGAATGGCACCTAATGACCTCCCAAGTGATGTTTTTCTTCTCTTTCTTCCTTTCATTCATCTCTCATCCAAATTGTAATGCCCTGAGAGTTTATTTTTGTCAGCTGCACAAGTTATTCCTTTCTTTTTTGAATTCTTCTCAATGCCTTTCATTCCCCTAATTTTTTTTTTTTTCTGAATCACTAGTATTTAGTCTAATATTTAGACAAATACGGGCGATATGTGGATGCATACTGTACATTTCTGGGCCTAGGGCTTTTCATTCTTTGCCTTAATGTTTCTTTTCTCTTTAGCTTTCTTTAGTCGTTGCTGGCTCTTTCCATTTCATCTGTTATGTAGCTTCAGTCTCAATTGCAAATACTACCTTAAACATTACCACAAACCTTAAACTTTTAAACTGTGTCCACTCCATCTTACAGCCTAGTTTGGCCTTAGCTTTAGCAGTGAACAGTGGGGCAGGAATCCATAGTGAATAAGTCCAGTTGTAGATGGAGAAGTTAGATTACACACATTTCTAAACTGATTACTCAAATCAAATTAAATGGTCACTGGAGACCACAAACCTCAGACCTTGAAAATGGAACGGGCTGTACTTGTTCGCTCTTCATCAATGATGAATTCATGTTTATTTACATATGTGCTTTGGCCGGAAGCTGTTGGAGATTCTTGCATGCTTCTAATTAGATTTTTTTTTTTTTTAACGAACCAATACTGGGATAGATATTCAAATAGGTAAACATATTTTTCCATGGAAACTGACCAGCGTAACCTCTGTGCACTACCCCAGCTTCAGTGGGACACTAAACCCCCGACTCTAACAGCAGTTGAACAATCACAGTTTAGCAACTGGGACTAGCTGCAGGCCCAGTAACAACGACTCTCTGCTCTTGGGTTTGGAGGGTGGTGACTTTTTTTCTCTTATTCTTTTCTTGCTTTCACAAAACCAAGAACACAAGAGCAGATGTGTAAGAAATAGATCAAACAGTTGTGTTTATCTGCTCTTACCTAAGCGACAACATTAGCATGTCTGGCTAACTAGACTGCTTCTTACAGCAGCAACCCATTTCCCAGTCAAATGCGTTAGCACACCATTAATTAACAGGAATAACCTTAAAAAAGCCCATTCACTACCAGCACATCCACTGTCTACAATTTCCCCACCGTGTGGAAGTCAGTTCTGAATGCTATCAGCGTTTAGGCTAACGTTAGCAGTTCTGTTCTGCTCTATGTTGGATTTGTAGAAGTTTACACCTCAGCAATCCCTGCCAGCATTATGAGAGACAGTGTTACATTTGCCAAAGAAATCAGCTAGTTCTTATGCTGACATCCGTTTATCTCATGATGTTAAAAGTAAAAACATACTGTTTAAAAATACAAAGAAGTATAGGCTAATAGATTAGCCACAGAGTTAATGTTTGCTTATTTACCTAGCTAGCTCAATCGATAAAATCTGCCAGCAACAGCTGTGATTTCAGCTGCCAAAACTGACGGTCGCTGGCTAGAATTGAGAAGCTTTTTTCTTTATATACAGTACCTCGATCTGAAATCAAGCTCCCACAGTGCAGCCACATAACTAAAGGGGGGCAGGTTTTAATCAACAGTGAGGTGCTTTGCTTTAGAAGTTTAAGCAGAATAAAGTGCTTGTTGCCCAGTTATCCAACTCATTTTCTTGTTGTCACAACTTTTTGTTTTTTTAGTTTGACTTTTCCATAGGTAGTTCAGTCATTTGTCAACCTGCGACCTCCCACTGCTCTTGATGTGTCCTCCTTTTTGGTGTCCTTCACTAAGTACACTTCTGCGGTGGGTTTGGTGTTTGTATCGGCTTGTTTAGCTGAAAGAAATCAGCATGAGATTGTACCGTGTGTGTGTGTGTTCTTTCTTTTTTTTATTTTTTTTTTATTCCCACCCTTACAGTGAGCACTGCTTGGTTCAACACCGCTGATTGCACCCCAAGGCCCTGGGAACATTGGCAGCGTTGTATGGCGAGGGAGACTCCAAGTCTGATAGATTAACATTAATATGGACTGGGGGAGAAGGCTGGGCATATTAAAGGTCATTTCCCTCCTTCACAGCTATCGGGGGAAAATGCAACGGGCCATTGACTGCAGGGCCACACACGCATGAGCGAATGCACCCGCTCACATGGACACATGAAAAAACGACCCAAACAGCAACAGAGATATACGGACACACATGGAGGCATGAAGAGTACAGGGCGGGATGTAACGGCAGGCACACATGCATAAAAAAGACACATATGCAGACACAGACATAAACACTCTCTCACATACACATGTGAGGCTCCACATGAGATGGCATTATATACATGTACTGCACTGGTAAACTCTGCTGTGGCGACAGCCTATTAAAAACCCACTGAATTTATAACTCCCAATTTGGTGATTAAGGATTGTGAATTTGCTTGCTCTTAGCCTCAGGTTCTTGTCACACAGGGCCTGTTTTCTGTCTATAAATCTAACGGCCAGCAGTTTTCTTCTCACCCTCCCCACCCCACCCCTTTTTATGGAGGTGATTGCTCCAGCCAATATAGGATTAAGACCATTTCATGTACATTTTTCATGTACTACCCCTGGACTCAATATGTGAAAGCTGTCTCCCAGGTACCATAGCAGTACATTTCCATTTGTCATTTGTCTTTGCAGAAACAGCCATAAGAGCTGCTTTCCTAAAACCAAATGCCAGTAAATTAAGTCAAAAAATATTTTTCCCATAAGACATGGCAGTGGTAGAGGTCAAGTGTAAGTTTTAGAGTGAGGGCAGAATATCAGTGTGAGATTACCAGGTTCATTTATACTTAAATGTAACTAATTTAATTCTGTATCTCATTGGTTTTCTTAACTTTCTCAGCACCTGTGGTCCCTCTTCTGTACCTGATGGGTTTGAAGCGTTACCATGGCTCGGTAACAAGTATCTTTAACAAACATACTCTGTCAATATTAAACTTGAACAAGCTTAAACTTGTTTTAGGCTGATTAGATGTAGCCTCTTGGGGGCGGCCTGATGGCTGAATGGTTATGGTGCATACCACATGGGTGCAAATGTCCTGAGCAGTTTTTGACCCTACAGTGAATGTTCTCTGGTCCTGTTATCAGACAATAGGCAGACTGACTTCAGGGGTTTCCTCTTCTGTGTCTGATATGATAGCGCCTGTGTTTTCTCTGCAAAGAATGGATGTTGCAGAACCTCCAGGGGGTTTGATTTTCTGGTCAGCATCCAGCTGCAGCATCCTTTTGATCAGGTTCACCAGCAGACACTGATCACTGTGGTGTCCTGTCTTCATCTTCATCAGCTGCTCAAGCTCATCGAGATGCTTTTAGACTGACGTATCTTGTTTCTGTGGTGTGGAAGCCCATTTCATGCAAGAACTCCACTGGAGAATTAAACTTCCACCTCTAATGGCTGTTGCTTTGTCTCCTGAAATAATAGTGGGTACCCATCCTACCATCCAGCACATAGTGAGCTGGTTGGCCCAGAGTTTCTCTGTTGAAGCTGTAATGAGAAGACCATGGTTGTTCCTGTACTCCATATAAGCACACAGGCTTTCGTCCAATAGCTCAGAGTTGAGGCAGATATAGTCCTTGTCCAAGAAAAAGCCCTTCCACCTCACTATATTGCAGGTGTCTGGACCAAGACGCCGCAGCCGCTTTAGGACGGCAATTTCCTCTGTTACCTGGTGCACGATTTCCGGGTGATTTTTATTGACTTTAATAGCCAGCGCCTCATTGCTTTCAATATTCTGGCATTTGGTTACAAACCAAAACCGCCCTCCCCAAGGAAGGCCTCCAGTTTGTGGAACTGGCTCAGTGTGCTCCCTTTAAAAACCTGTGTGGAGTGAGAGCAGAGAGACACAGAGAGAGACACAGAGAGAGACACAACTTATGTTGTTGTACATGTACATGTTACAAGTTGACTTCACATTTTGGCTTTTCTCAGTCCATGTAGTCCCTATATATTCAGTGATGTTGATGTCTGGGCTCATGGTGGCCTGTGGTTTATTCTGACCCCACCTGCTCTTATGTTTTGGTAAATATAACATTTTAGTAGTGTGCCTTTGAGTCATTATCTTACATTAGAGTTAACTTAAACCCATTAAACATTGTCCAGGGGATCATGTTTAGCTACTGGGGGTACCAGAAACCAGCTGTAAGCACAACACTGACCAATATCAACTTTTAAAGTTGATAGTAACTTTGGCATTTATTTGGAGTCATGTTTCTAGCCATACAGATGTCCAACTGTTAATCTTATACTCGCTCTCCATTCAGCTTTGGTGTCCACCACCTCCTGACGGAAATATCTGGCTCTTCAGCTGCTACATGCTCCGCTGTGTTTGCCAGCTAGCCGCTACCTGTGTTTGTCTGCTGCTTTATGACAGGTAGAGAGTGTACAGTGGGTTAACAGCTGCAGTCAGAAAGTGTGATTGCACTCAGTAGAGCATGTATCTCCACCAGGGCAAAAATACAGGTAAAAAGGATGATGAGAGATGTGAAAGCGAACCGAAAATGAAAGCTGTGAGCCATAAAACCAAAACCTTGAGCTGAAATATGTAGAAATGTGCTGTATATTTCTCTGTGGGCTTATTACAATAAACCATACCTCGCACATATAGTCATTTGATGTGTTGTTATTAAATATTTTAGAGCTTACAGTACAGTTGTTGATTAACACATACTTGTGGTTGTTGGTTGTTTCCACCACTGAATGATAAAATATTGATGATGAGGATGAGCTCCAGAGTTGCTCCGCAGCATTACCTCCCAGTAGGTGGTGTTGGGAAGATGCTGGTGGATGTTAGCATTTAGTGACAGGAGCTGGAAGCAGCGTGCTACAGCTGCCTACAGCTGATTGGATTGATAAAGAGGAGAGGCAGAAGTGATTGGCTCTCTTGTGGGTTAGTGAGGGGAGTGGTAGCTCTAGGTTTGATTGACTGGTTGAACTTAATCAGGCAGAAGTTTCCTCTAAGAGTTTAAAGTGAAAAGAGAGTAGAGAGTATCATTAAAACATATGTTTGGATGGTAACCAAACAAAAGTGCAGCTGAAAGGGTGGAAGCTTCATCACAAATTGCAAAAGCACAGAAGCCAGTGGTCCAACTGAGAACATTTTGTTTGTGATTGCGCTGGTGCAAGACGAAGTAACCAGGTATTAATATTATCACACACATACACGGGCAGTCTGAAGTTTGCAAATGATCTGAGTAAGCCAGCTTTCATTGCAGGATATTAAAAACGTCAGTAGGACGCAGGTTCAGGTTCTATGCCTCTGTGTGCTGTAGCCTGTTTGTGTACTTTGGATAAGCCCTGTGCTCCCTCTGAGAGAGGAAAGAAAATCAACCAAACAAATGAGGAAAGGCTTAAGAGTTCTTATTGATTGGAATTAATTGCTGATGGCGTCACAGGCAGAAATAACAAACAGGTTGGTAAAGACTTTATTATATGATTCAGCTGGTTTTACGCTAATCAGCACTGGGTAGGAGTTGTAATTATTAGGCAGGAGGAAGGTAACTATGTTTAGTAATTACAGTGTGTGCAGTATAGTTTACAGTATGTGCCTTTTGGATATGTATTTGTGTAAAGAAAGACTGAAATTAATTTTCATTTAAATAATTTTTTGACCTCATTGCTGTTTTTTTGGGGGGTTTTTTTGGTCAGTGATCTATAAATTAGTACTTTGTCCGCAGTCCCATTCTCTCTTTCTGCACCACCACATTAACAAATTTATAGTCCTGGCTTATAGATATATAGTGTTTTCTTTGGTTCTGCTCCCATCTAAGTCTTGCTTATTTAAAAGCCGCACAGTCTCATACATTACCTGTGGAGTTTGGATCTTAACATTATGTCACCGTGGGATCGGGGTTCTGCTGCTGCACTTAAAAGCCCCCTGATGACGGACAAAGACATAATCAAACGAACCTGGAGGAGAAGACGCCTACAGGACCTCGCTCGGTGCACATGCTGCACAATGGAAACACACAACTACGGTGAATGTTCGTGGCTAAGATTGAAGCTATGTTAAGCAACTTTGCACTTTGGCAGCCCCAAGTGGCCGTAACAAGAAACTACCAACACTTTGAAAACCAAAAAAGAAAGGAATAGAATGTGAAAACCAGAACCCCTGATTTACTTCCTCTTAGTACATCTGAAAGAGACACATTGTCCAGTTTTAGTCCTTTTTCACTGGTTCTTGTGTCTGTGAATTGTGAGCAGTTCAATCACAGAGTGATGTTTCCCTTTTCAATTTTTTAAAGGTCCCATATTTTACACTTTTCCTGTATTTTATTTGAAGTTTTCATGGATGAGATCCAGATGTGTTTGTGGTTTTAAGGACCAAAAATCATCTTAATGTAGTTCAACATCTCTCTCAGGCTTGTCTCTGGAGCTCTAGCAACAACAGGTCAGCTAGCCAATCAGAAGAGAGGTTCTGAGGCTCTCCTCTGATTGGCTGACCTTTTTCTGAGTGATTGAATAAAAATATAGCAGATTTCAGGCAAACACTTAGAGAAACCAAATCCTGTGATGCTGCATGGTGGGTCCTGGTGGGCGGGGCTTGTGACATGGTTGAGGTCGGTGGCTGCTTCGTTGTGACATCACAAAGTTACCGAAGTCCTCACGGCTGGTTTTAAGGCTCATTTTCTGAACACAGGCTGTGTGCTTTCCTCGTGGACTGAGCGCTTTGATACTTTCACAGTATTAATATAAAACCTAGACCTGCTTTATAATCAAAAAAGACATGGAAATCTCACTTTATACAATATGGGACCTTTAATTTTAAGGGATGTCAGAGGCCTAAAGAGGTAAAGCTATCCAGTGTTTCATAATGGAGAAGAGCAAAAATTAGAGAAAAGTCAGAGAAAATTTGTTAAATAATAAATAAAAAAGTAGTCATCACATTATTTTTTAAATCATCCCCACTTTACTTACAGTGCCTAAAAGCTTTGCACAGTACTGTTTATACTGAAACAATGATGACTAGTGCACAACTTTGGGACATAGCCAGATTTGTTACCAATGCACTTTAAGTATCACCAATCCATTGTCCACTCTGACAACACTGAATATCATGGTAGCACTGATACTGTCAACATGGGCAAAGAGGCAGCCGATTAAAGGGACGAGGCTCCTGAGTGTATGTGTTTCAGTAAAATCATAATGCTGACACAACAAGGAATGTGGTAGAAAAGATATGCCAGAGGCTGAATCAGCCGGCATGTCCGGGCCGACTGTCTGACCAGAGCCATTTGTCACTGCTGCACATTTTCTTCTCCAGAAGCACCACAGTGCCAATTAACCTCAGTATAGTTAGCTCAGAAATAATAACCTCACTCATTTCTTTTGTAGTACTTTTACAGACCATGACAAAATAACCGTTTTCATCACAAGTACACGCTGTCACCACTGGACACAGAAATGCATTGGCTTAGTGGTTTGTAGCTCCTCAAGGAGAGCAGTGATGCTGTTTGCCCAGTGCCGAGGCCGTCTGGGTGGTCCGGCGTGAGGTTTCCTGGGAAAACTTGTTGTCTCCTCTGTTGCTTGTGCTTTATAGAGATGACTTAAAATGCAGTAGACGTAGTATAAAATAGGCCTGTTGTTCTTTACAATGGACACAACCTGACCTTGTTCACTGGGATTTACTGATTTTACAGAAGCAAAGTGATCATGTTTTACTACCCTTTTCCTAATTGTAATGTCATATCATATGTCTTTATGATATATTTAAAACCCACATTGATTCAGAGACATACAGTGCGATCCGATGTGTGTGTTTGCTTCCCTTTTAGAGGGAAGGAGCTGAGGTGAATCCGGTGTTGTGTCTGTCTGCTGGTCTCTAATGAGATGCTGCTTCTCCTCCCTGAGGTCTCAGCTCATACAGACAGACTAAGGGCTGCAGTTTCCTGAGCATGACCAGCAATGTTTTCTGCAGTGTTGGTGACCACAGCTGGTGAAATCCTGGTGTGGACCAGGCACCAGAAATACAGAGTCAGCAGTTTGAGTAATGACCAATCGGATGAGCTCTTCTGATCCCGTTTAAAAGCAGCAACAGAGGGAGAGAGAAAAAGTTCATCTCTGTGATGAAAAAGTTGATCTGTGTTTCAGGAGGTGCAGCAGGTCCTCCTATGCATGTCGGAGAGTCCTTGGGCAAGATACTAAACCCTGAATTGCCGTTTTCATATTGTATATTGGTGCAGCAGCAGCTGGGGGCTGGTTATAGCTGTGCAAACAATTAGGTTACAGTTGAATTATTTAACTTTTTTAACTATTTATCCAACACACACAAAAAGTAGAAAAAGTTCTCATATCGATAAATAAACAAATACAAAATGGGCTTTGGAGATTTGTTACTATTCAGAAAAAAAGGTCAGTTAACATGAATCCTGGTGTCTCATCAGAAGATTTGAAAAATGAATACAGGTGTCCGCACTGTGCCAGCTGTGCAAGTATGCAGGGTTTGGAAGGGATGTTGTTTCCGAACAGAAGGAAAAACAAGTGAACATAATCCTCTAATGACAGAGGGTGTTTATGCCTCCACATCCACATCAGTGTGACTTCATCTATTCTTATCATGTATTACATCTTGCCGTTGTGAGCCCTGACAGACGCCTGTGTCCCGAGCTTGTGCCTTCACTGCCCAGCAGCAGCAGCAGCAGCAGCAGCAGCTCTGAGCCTGTATTTAATTACAGGTCAGGTCAGCTCCAGGATTGATTTAGAGATAATTGCAGGTAACAGATGTGTTCAGGTTCTTCGCCGCTGTACGGAAACTACAGGTTTGCAAACTAGACCTGAGCGGTGAATTTGTTTTAGACATGTTTTATGTTTACTGCACAAAGGATGGATCATTTTGTGGTGCTAGTGATTATATGGATATGCTTATGTGCGTAAAGCCACAACTGCAAAATATGACTGCCAGTGGCAAAATGAAAAACTCTTGGACTTTTGGTTTTAACATGTGATTTCCGCTGCTGTGTGATGAAAACAGATGTTTACACAGAAAGGATCCGACATGCTACAGATTGCAGGCAGCTCACTCATCACACAGAGCGGCAGTATTGACGTTTCTGCAGAACTCCGGGTCATCACGCACACTCGTGTATGTCTGTAGTAGATAAAACAAAGTGGAGCAGAACGCTACGTGACATAACTGAAAAGGTGTTTCCTGATTTTCGGAGAGGTCTGTGTGCGCGTGTGTCTCTGACAAGTAAAGTTACAAAACTGGCCCTATGAGAGGTGGTCAGAGCAGGTTTTCATGCCAAAATGAGCACCAAAATTACCCTGCGCTGCCTAATCAGCATAAACACAGCCTCAGCCCTGCCTATACTCCCACACTGGTACAAACACATTTGTTTTGTGCCAGGAAATTACCAAACAGGTGCGATGCAAATAGCCCTGTGCTTGAGGAAAATTGCATGAAATCTGTGTTTGCTGCCATTGCGTCTGCAGGAAAATAGCCCTTAATGTTACTGAAACTGGAACCGCAACTCGGGACTGTAACTCAAATTGTTCAGTCCATCAGTTTATATCTGCAATCAGTCAGCAGAAGGTTATTGGAACAGACATTAAACAGACTTTGTTTGTTCTAATGCGTATTGTCAATCCCATGTTGCTCTGGTGCTCGTACTTAAATGCTAAAGCTAAAATCTTAGCAAAATATTAATGATACTTTCCAAAGTTGGAAGTTTTTTACCTACATCATTTAAAGTCATTGGTACATAAAACAGCAACTTCAAGTCAAACTTGAGTTCAAGTCATGTGACAGGCAAATTCAAACTATCCACCATGCATGGCAATGAAGGCAGGAGACTGACTCTGTGTTTTCCCTTGCCACACACACACACACACACACACACACACACACATTTATACGCATGTACACCCAGTCTCCATGAGCCTCCATGCTGTAACTAGAGCCTCTTGCTGTCAGCGCAGCACTGTGAAAACAAATTAGTCCAGTGATTAATGGAAGGGAATTAGACCCAGCAGATCATCCTGCTGTGAGGATGGGACTCTCAGTGCAGAACAACATGTGCCAATACAAGTCTCAGACGCACACTCAAACACACTTCCATTACTAAACTTGTTGACCTTCACTGCTGCACCCCTAAATTCCTAAATCTAAATTCATCGGATGAAACAAACAAAAGAGACGGACTTTACTTATTTCAGAAATATTTATATTACAAATCATGTTAATGTAAGAGGGAACAGTACCCACCACCACACCAGCAGTGTTTTATTTCCTATGAGCAATTTATCTTTTAATTTGTAAGAGTAGAACATGAGTTTTTCCATATTTTAAAGCCACATAGTCTCACTTTAAACCTCTGAAGTCTTTGGCAGGACAATTAGAAATGATTATATACTTTATAATATACTTTTCACAATAGGGGTTTTAGCTAAGGACGATAGCCTCTCCTGCTGCTTCAGCTCCCACAATGTTCTTTTTTTTCTTTTTTAAAGTTAATGAAGCAGCTTTTCAAAAGTTCGATCTCTGTCGAGGGCGGTGGAGTTTTTAAACCCACTGAGGTGCATCATGAGTCAAAACATGATCAGAGTTTCTGGATGTTCACGGCACAGCACATTGCAAAACTTCATATATCCTACAGTGCAGAGCAGCTGTATATAAGCCCCACACCCTGTCCCTCCTAGTTCTTTTTTTTTGCCTCTGTTCCAAGAGTTTTCAGCTGTGCACTAACTCCCACACAGCTGTATGTTTGCTTTGTACCTATGGCAACACATCCCCAAATTCTTTGATAAAGACTAAGTTTGGACGTTGACCAAGTCAGTCTTCATGAGTGCTAATCATGCAGCAGTTGGGATCTACGCTGGAATCACCGAATGGACCAAATTAATATTTGTCCTCACCCATCCACCACAATGGAAAAGAAGGCATTCATATAAGCACAAAATATTGAAGTATAAAAGTCAGCGTAGAAGGTCATGGGTCGAGGATTGTGGGGAGGACAGATTACATTCGAGCACATAAAAAATTCAATTACATATTATTTGACAAGACTGTAGCTTAAGGTTAGTTATGACCTTATTGACTCCATATGAAGTCAGTGTTGGCCTTTTTATAAAGTAAACAAAAGCTCATATCAGCCAGTTACATCATCTTCAGTGGATTCACTCTTCATTAGAAGGCAATATAGTACACCAGAGTTTTTCTACCATTCAATATGTGTGGTTGGTCACGCTGCCTTACAGAAATACCACCGCTAAAACAATTTCATGCTTTTCAGTGGAGACTCACAGTGTCCATGATGATCCAAATGCTGTTCCAGAGGCTTCAGCACGTTGACAAGCAGGACATTCTTGGGGCAAGCCATGGCGCGCTGCTCGTTGACTCTTGTGGCAAAATGGACAAATAGCAGTGAGTACCAGTGGAAAATAAAGGCAGTTTTATTAAAAAGTCAATTTTCAACGAACTCCACTGTCTGTTTTCAGGCTTTAATTCGTACCCTGACAATGCTCCCCGCTAAATGGGCTGCAGTGTTGTTGGAGAGAATCAAAAAACTCGTTGCCAATACCACAGATTAGTCAAACCTAAGAGGGAAATGAGACTGATTGGAGAGAAGAGCTAATTAGATTAGAATTATTTTTCATTAACGTCATTACTGTGGTGGATTAAGAGGGGGAAACTACACAGTGGTGAGAATAATGCTTTCAACGTGCTCTCTGCTATGAGCTGGCAGCATTCGACACCAAAGTAAAGAGATATCCTTTTCAGAAAATTAGCCACTGGAAGTGATCATCACCAGAGCAAATATTGACCACCAATTTGGATAAGTGATAGGGGGGAAAAAATAAATACATTGTGAACTTTTACACCATACGCCGATACTCTCCATCCTCTTTATGTGTTGAACTAAGCCGGAATGACCAGCCACAGTTTCCCCCTCAACATTTATTCTGGAGCAATATACCAATTATTTTTAATGGAGCTGAAATAAGAATGGCGCAAGGAGCTAGTGAGCAGTGGAAGGCATAAATTGCCTGCGGGTGGGACGCAGCAGTGCAGCGCAGCGCAGCGATGACCTCATACAGGAAGCCCCGAGCTTTCTTCTTCCCTTTCAGTGTCTTGAGAGTGATGGGTGATGGGATACGAGGCTGGATGTGATGTCGGCGTTTGCACGAGCACTTTGACTGACCCGCGTAGCGCAGATTGACAGGCGAGGGAGCAGCAGATGTCTCACCTGTCAGGAGGCGTATCGCTAACACGGTGGACGGTGACGGATGGAAGAAGGGATGGATGAGTGGAGGGGAGGAAGAAAGGCCCTGTGAAAGTGAAGGAGGGAAAAAGAAAAAAGGCTGAGGGGAGTTGAAGAGGAACAGAGGAGGAGAAAAGGTGGAAATATGAGGAGATCCTTCCTAGAAAATGACAGAGAGAAACAGAGGAGGAGGGCAGAGAAGTGAAAGATGCAGGGTGAGAGGCCTCGGTCCCTCAGGTAGCTGGAGTGGATGTAACCTAACCAGCAGGAGCAGTTAATGACATTTTATGTAACTATTAAGCAATTATTGAATACACAAAGCCTTTTTACAGCATCCGAGCCCTGTGCACGTTTGGGACTTCAACAGCAGAGGGGGGGGGGGGGGTGAAAAAAAAAAAGAAATCGTAATAATGAAATCATTCGAACGTCCGGGCCAAAACCTACATTTTCATTCGGTGAAGCAGTCACGCTTGTGCCTAATCCACAGCGCACCTCAGGTTTCATGTATGACTGGTTTGTCCAGAGTGGCCTCAGCTACTCTGTGTAACAGGTACAGAGCTCTCTGCAGGCTCGCTCAGTGAGACCACCATTGTGGCTGCTGCCATCCCGCCTCCGAGGCTCCCAGCAGAGCTCGCACGGCGGAGGGACACGCTCGTGTAGTCAGGTGACGGAGCCAAGCTGCCGAAAGCCTTGAAGGTATGCGGCGGGATTCTGGAGAATGGCAGCATCCAAAGAGCAGTGGCGAAGTGAGCGAGCGTGGATCACACACATTGAAGAGGGCCGGAGGTCGTCGAAAAAACAATGCCAGGGATCAGACTGCACAATATCGGACAGATAACGGCCTGACCTGAAAGACACAGACACAAAATGAGCATTAGATGCATGACGTCCTGGTGAAAAGATCAACATCCCAGATTTGTTTTTTTTTTTCTTCCTCTCGCCAAGTTTGAAAACTTCCACAACATGTTCCATGACCCAGCATGCAGCTCTCCTCCACACATGCAAAAGCAGAATTGGAAGGATCGCCTATGTACTTCACGCAAGTCACACAAGCTGTGATTGATCGTGGTCCGACGTCTAGTCTGCCAGATTTGTTGTCCAAGTCACAGCAAGAATTAGTGACTCTCCGATCGTCTCATCTGGCAGCGAGCGGCGCAAAAAGACGAATATAATGTGCAGTCTGAGTCCGCAGCACCGGCTGTTAATCAGTTTACACACACGCACACGGAAAGAACTGGCAAAAAGATTTGTTGCGTTTAGCCCTGCAGCTATACCAGCTACTATTGGCCCACAACACGTACCAAGTGCTACCAGTTGCAGACACTAAGGCGTGGATAGCGATATTTTCTTATGTTGGAACGATACTGGTTTGTTTAACTTATGTCACAGAGAATCTGGAAGCCATTTGCAAAAAGAAAAACATTTCTCAGCTTCTTCACATTGTTTCCAGAGTAAAGAGATGAACTAAACAGTCTCAAAAGTCGCATCTCCAGTGTTTTCTGTCTATGTTTACCTTGCAAGTCTGTGCGTGTATGTAGTAGTGTGTGATGTGTTGGGAACAATGTTGACGTGCATGGCGGCTGGTCTCTAGTATTAGTTTAAAAATCAAAAGGAAGGAACTCTCCCAGCTTGGCAGTGTACATGCACTGGTATCATTTCATAATGCCATAATGGCCTTGCGGACAATCTCCTCTATGATTATGGGGACTTGTCAGTGTTTCAGGACACAACCACATCAGAGCTGTACACATAATCACAGCCTCTTGGTTATTATCGCCACATTAAACAACACCTTCAGGACTCTGCGTCTAATTCTAGCTCCAAACCTAGCTGCAACTGTAAATCATTTTATTTAGATAAATATGGAGTATTTGCTCTTGGAGCATTTTCGAATGTTTATATATTCCTGAATTAGTTACTGAGTTGTTGCCGGAGTATTAATCACCAGTTTTTCTTGCCAACGGAACGAAGTTGTCAGTAAAAATCTGGAAGCGGAGCTGGGTCTGCACAGATCTCACTCATATTTACTCTGTCTACAGTAGCACCATGGGACCTGCTGTGAAAGCAACCTCTGTCTAATCAGGAGAGAATATTCTGGATCACTTCGCTTTAATATTTCATCTGCCAGCAGCCCTCTGAAGGGGATGTTTTTGTCAGAGGAGAGGAATCCCCTCATGACTCATGATGCTCCGACATCTACACTCATTAATGAGGAAATTTCAATTTCAATAATTGCTGCCATTTGTTTATAAGAAGCATAAAAGTTCAGAAGTTCATGTGAATGTTCTTTTAATGATAATAACAATACACTGAATGTCCGACAGAATAGTTAAGTCTGTTAGCAACCATAAACACAGTGGGATGTAAGTGGGTGTAAAACACCTGAGGTTCATCATTCCTCCAAGCTAAAATGTATAAAGTGTCAGGCTTGTATATTGTTTCTAAATGACTGCGTTTTTTATGCTTTTCTGAGCAGGTTTTACAGCTTATTACTGATTGTGGCTTTTTAAATGTTCCCCAAATATGAATGTGTACTTCCCCCGGTCATGTATATTATCCTGACTGCTTCGCGTGTTCCATTAAAAAATGAGAAGAAAAAAAAAAGGGCCACATTCATCAGAGCGAAATAACATATAATTCAAGTGACTTTTTCATTATTTACAGAAAAGAAATCAGAGCTATTCAGTGGAACAAGGTGCACCATACATGTCAAAAAAACAAACCAGGAAAAGGCAACTAAAAATAACTCCAAAACCAAATCATAATATTTTCTCAAGGCACTGTACTTGCACATGCACGTGACTGGCTGACACAAGGAAAATAGACAAAGAAGATTTTTAGGAGTATTTTCTTTAGACCTCACTCCATTTCCCGTGAAAATGTTGTACGGACTACACGGAGGCGGAGTATATGAAGAAGGAGTGAGGAGCAGGAAGTCAGACTGTGGGGGGTTAAAGACATCTATGTATCTCCTCGTTTATAGTTGGGATTAGAGACACATCTGATTTAGCTTTTCTAAGCGCTATGTGAACAAGTGTCATATTATAGAAATCACAAACAATGATGCAAAAGTCGGAAGTGTATCCAATCTATGAGTTGGAGGCAGATGTGAGATTTTCAGGGGTTTAAAGCATCCGTAGTATTTATGAATTATGTTTATTATATTTAATTATTAATACTTATATGCATCACCGTGACAACTGATCAAGCTCAGTCCGCTGGGACCAATGAGATGTGCCCAAAGTCTCCAGCAGTAGTAATAGTGGACCTTGAGGCCTATAGCATGTCATGAGTTCATAGGGGAAGTTATAGCTGTTAACAAATACATAATTAAACACTTATATTTGCTTGCAACTTTATTATACCATGTTATATTCAATTCATTAAGTGTTTTTGTATTGGTTGTAAGTGTTAAATATGGGCAGATAAAGATCTAATTAGTGCAGAGATCCAGAAAGACATCTAATGTAGTCGTATCACACGTAGAGCATTGTTGTTTTTTCTTACCATAAAGTTGGGCTTTTGTGGCTCTCTCATTTAACCTCTCCTCATCCCTGAGGAGCTCATGCCAGCACCCGATCACATATTCATTAAGTCGGTGGTTTTCACTCCCCGCAGCTATATTACATTTATTCTGTGCTATGGTGCATTAAAATCTTCCTTCTTACATATTTTATCCATCGCAAAGGCCACACAGCAGACCCCAGCTATCAGCCATGTTTATAAAACAGCACGTACCTGGCGGGCAGCGTTGCCATTCATCCTGACAGCTCAGCCGGACAAGACTGATGGAGTGCTGACAGCGTGGATGGATGGCCGCGGGGGGAAGGAAGGAAAGAAAGACGGAAGGTGTGGAGGCTGGCACTGCCAGATGGGTGGAGGAGAGGAGCGGGAGAAGGGTGTGTAAACTGGCGGCAGACAAACAGATGGAAAGTGCAAGGTGGGCATTGAGCAAGGTGTGTAGTGTCAGGAAAGGAGAATATAATGGGGTGTAGGTTGATGGTGACGGTCGTGTGCGCCACAGGTCTCCCCTGGTCCAATGATAACTTGCGGTTTTTGAAGTGTTCCTCAAAGCCACAAAGAGGCCTAAGAAATGGTCGGCACTTGGCAAGAGCGAGACTGTTCCATCACAAACAGGGACCTGGGACCCTCACTCTTGAAGAAGGAAATGTCTCTAAACCATATACCACCCAGTTTACTCTGGCAGCGTTCTGGAAACCAAGACTTTTATATGCATAGCTTTAACATTGGCTTTTGGAGGCACAGCAGATGATGGACGAGGGCGGAAAGCTACCTGCTGGTAAAAGGAACACCAGGCTTGTAAAAGGTGCACATTACCGTTCGTTTGTGACTCGTTATACCAATTAAAGGATTTAAGAATCAAAAATAGAGACTTTAGTTGCATGTTTACTCTTATTCAGCCACTCGTTGGTTGTGTTTTGATCCCAGCGAGGCCGTAACTCGTGCTTGTGCTTCATGCTTAAAGCGATCCAGAACACGACTTGAAAACCACAGATCACAAATACCGCTGTAAGAAGACA
This sequence comes from Seriola lalandi dorsalis, assembly GCF_002814215.2. Taxonomy (NCBI): domain Eukaryota; kingdom Metazoa; phylum Chordata; class Actinopteri; order Carangiformes; family Carangidae; genus Seriola; species Seriola lalandi. Next base: position 58,328 of record NW_019522091.1, on the reverse strand, counting down.
AAATGGGGCCCTGTTAAAGTCTGGTATGAGCTGCTCACAACTGGAGGAGAGAGGTAACACAGCACCGACCTATGTTGTTCTTCCGGGACCTGTTTTTAGACGTGTCTAGATGTCAATTTTAGAATCTGCTGTAAATGTATCAGGGACTGTGGTACCACTGCTTTTCTTGCAGGAAGTACATATTTGAAATCTTGACGTTAGGTTTCCTAGGTCATTTTGAAGAGAGCGTATCTTGACACATCTTGTCACTTTGCACATCAGCCTCGCTTCGTGACGCTACTTCCTGTGACACACATCTGATTTTCCATGTGTGACAACTGCTGTTTTGCTCCTTTTCATACTCGTTTCTGTTTCCTCTCTTCATTCTTCTCAATCTCTACTCTTAAAACATTTCGTATCTTGTGTTGCTCACTGTGTGCTAATTCTCAGACCTGCTACTTTCTACTACTGCCCTGTTAATTTAGCTCCTAGCCTAGCCTGCCAGGTAACCTCTAGTTAAATCCACAGCTAAAGAGATTTGTCCGTCAGTTTGAGCATCTCCTTTCTCCTAACATTACCTTAGATGTGACGGGCACTTTAGATAGTGTTAGCCACCGTTAGATTGACAGTTAGCTTGTTAGCATCTGCGCTAGCATAGCGTTGTTGGCAAGTGGTATGGCTGCTATGACCTGCTGAAAGCTGATGACCATCCTACTGGAGGAGGCACTGCTAGTTTACCTAGAAATATAGACAGGGGTTTAAGTCAAGTTTAACGCAAGGGACTTAGTGTTCAGCAAAATACAGGTGATTGGAGAGGCTCCTCTGGCCACAGGTAGAGTGGTTTTGGAGTCCGCTAGCTTGGTTAAAATGTCCAGCCAGGGAATTCCTCAGAGTGAACACTGAGATTTTCTACCTCCCCATCTCTTACTGATTTTCCCTAAAAATGTGAACCACAAAACTGTCTAATTATCATCCACTGGCTGTGGTCAGGTGTACCACAAAACACTTGATGAAATCCCTCAAGACAAAATTCCTGAGGTAATCACAACTGAATCTACCACCATGTGCATGGGCCACAAAAATGTTCTACAAAACAGAATATCTTAATCCAATAAATACATCATCTAGCTTCACTGATTGGCCAATTCCTGAAACCAACCGCAACAAGACCCTCAGATTTGGTTTTATAAATATCAGATCATTATCTACTGAAGCCTTACTGATAAATGAGTTGATTCTTCAGCATAATCTGGATATGGCCGGGCAATAGAATAAAGTTTAAACAAGTAACAGTGACCCTGGACAGCTGTGTGACCTTGGTCTTATGTTTGATCTTTCCCTCTCTTTTGATCAGCATGTTGCTACCTGTTATTCCTGTTATACCTGTGATTCACCTGCTGACTGGGTGACCTCAGTCGCAATAAACCTATTAAAACTAGTACGTACAATATAGTCCATGTTGTCCTGCTGTTTCTTTTGGTGGCACCATGAGTTGATCCCCTCCCCTGGATAATATTCTTCATTACTGTCTACTGTCTATAATCTTGTCATCCTGATTGTTCATATTGTAAATCTACATTGCTGCACCCTCTGTTCTTCCTTTGCACAGAGGGTGTTGTAATGTTGTACTGATTGTTAATCTCCTTTAGGTATGTTTGTGATTTGTGATATTGAGCTTTATAAACAAAATTGGATTTGATTTGTTATACATGCAGCCTTTCATTTTTTCCCCTCCAGAAAGACATTTGTCTTTGACAGTCTTCAATCGTTTTTTATTCAATTTTTATTTCAAATATTTTGGTGCCTGTTCAAAATAGAAAGAAGAAAGTTTTCATCATGCAAAGTTTGGGTTGTTCAGCCACGGTGGCCCTCCTCCTTCCCCCCTGAACTGAAACTGGATAATCGCTAAAGTCAAGAGATATTCTGCAAATTATTCAAAGAACTTACTCGGTCCCGGAAAGGTCAAGGTCACATCCTCCCTTTCTCAAAGTCAAGCTGTAACAATGATCCTCAGCTAACACCTTCAACTTCCTGTCTCCACTATAATTTACCTTTAACCCCTCCGTATCACCACCATCTCACCTTCCTCTCCTCCCCTCTCTGCTCCCCCCC
>NW_019522091.1:54550-56209 GCF_002814215.2 Seriola lalandi dorsalis | reverse complement strand
CCCTGCATTCTCCGACCTAATCCGCTCTAAGTGTTTACAGACCGCTCCATTTCTCAGAGGGGCTCAGCTGGTCTTTCTCAAACAAGCCCATCAGAAACAGATGAGTGGCAGTGGTAGGACATGTTGGCAAAATAACTGAAAACGAACACATATGCTTTTTCATCCTTTGAAAAATAGCAAATATCGCCTCGAAGCGGTAAAGTGTATTGTCCTCCCTTGCCTCTCTGAGATAAAGTGGATTACATGATGAATTCTGTGGATTAGTGTTTCAGCTATACATTTTTTTTTTTCTGTTGCACAGGCAGAAATAATCTTGGGTGGTTGTGGAGCAAAGCCAAAGTTCACTGACTCAGTGAAAAAGGAAGAAGGGGGCCTGTTACTGTTAAATCTGGATTGATAATAAAAGTAATAAAGGGAAAGATTTTAAGTTCCTTACCTGCGTCCGTGAGCTGTTTCACAGTCACTGCCACAGTTCCAGCTACCGGCCGTGATGGTGAGCGGGCCAAGCCACAACAACTGACTTCATTTTGCAGCACGATCCTGTCCCTTTCACCTCGCACAGTATGTTTGCCTCATGTCCTTCCACCCTCGCCTCCCCCTCCAACTCGTCCACATCCCCCCCTTGGGAGGCACGTTCATACAAGCCATTTTAGGCTGTTGTATTCTGGGTAACTTAGTTAGCCAGTCTGCTAGTTTTCCAAGGTCATGATACCACGGCAAAGCAAGATGGATGGAGGAGATTAGGGTTGGGTGTCACTGCAAAACTCACCTCACCACTAGCTTGTCTAAAACAAATAACAATGCTAAAAGAGGTGAAATCTGCGCAGTCACAACTCTGATGAAATCTTTGTATTTCACATTTGAGACAGTGACATTCTGGTACGTCTTGGCCTCTTTAGGATAAACCCCAGCGATCATCTGGCTGACATATACAGTATAATGCCTGGGACAGGTGTTTCAGATCAGTGAGTTCAGTCAGCTAGTTGAAGATACAGCGGCTGTGACTGCGCTGAATTCCCTTCCTTTCTTTCGTGTCTACCTACAAGCCGGTGGTTTACTAAAATAGATATGCATTTTCCTTCAGTTCCTAAAATGAAAGGATTGAAACGCAACATGAGAGGTCAAAGGTCAAACAACCAGGTTGGGGAGTGAGTTAATGGCAGGGAGGAGTGAATTTGGGGGATCACACAAGCAAACAAGGAGCAAAAGGTGGGAGAGGTGGGAGAGGTCAGGTGAGGGAGAGTGAGAAGGCGAAGAGGGAGTCCAAAGACAGGGGAGTGTTTGCACTGGTAAGAAAATGAAATGTGTGTGTGTGTGTGTGTGTGTGTGTGTGTGTGTGTGTGTGGGTGTGTGTATGTGTATGTGTGTGTGTGTTCAGCTTTGTGGAAGCAATGCATGTTTTTCTGTCTGAGCCGTGGATCAATGTTGGGACAGTGAGAAGGGAGGAAACGGGATTGTCGGTGGGATGGGACAAGATTAGAGGTACAAGTGTGGAATCTGTGTGTGTGTGTGTGTGTGTGTGTGTGTGTGTGTGCGTGCTTGTGTGTGTGTGTGTGGCAAAAATTTAGGCCTTTACCCTTGAACGTAGATCATAGGAATAGCTTTCACTCTGTGGGGGTTGTGTGTGTGTGTGTGTGTGTGCTGTCTCTGTGTGTGTGT
>NW_019522091.1:49994-52916 GCF_002814215.2 Seriola lalandi dorsalis | reverse complement strand
GTCGAAAGTTGCACAAAGTCAAAAAGTAACTGGCTGTGAGAGAAATTGTGTGATGTTCTTCAGACCAGAGCAGATACCCAGCAAACGAGGACTCGTACAGCATCGTACTGGCTACCTGTCATGACCCACAGGAACAGTTGTCTCGTCCAAACCTTCACATGGATCATCACTTGGGCTTCATTGTTTTTCTTTCTGTCTGTGGTGAGACGACATGCCGTGTGGGGGAGGCAAGAGCTTCATCACTGTTTACCTTCTCCATGCTTGGACTATACTAAAGCTGTGTGTGGGCCAGACCCCCGGAGAGACCGGTCGGTGGGACTACTGTCAGCAGTGCGAACAACAGCAATATCACCTCCTGCTGTACGGACGGGTTCCGCACCATTATCTGGGTGACTTGCTAACCAGAATTCCTCGTGTGTGAGCCGTAAAAAGCCTGTTGCGCTCGCCGATTGGTAGATACTTTTATCCGCAGCACTTTGAGTGTATACAGATGTAACTGATGCAGATGTCACAGTTTGCCAAAACACTGCTGCACGCCGACTGCGTCTTTGCTTGGATCTCTTTTGAGACCCAGTCTTCATTTTTTGGCTTTAGATAGCTTTGATGTTTCTCTGTGTTGATGCTAACCGTTTTTAATTGACTGGTTGTTTTGCAGCTTAGCTGAAGTGAATTTAACTTTGTAGCTGTTACAATCGTCTAGAGGGTTTTTCAGACTAAGCAACCGCCCTGCTCACTCACGGTGAACACAAACACTGACCAGTTAAAATGAGTTGGCTTTGGGTTGAGAAAAAAAGTCAGGACAGAGTTGGATGCACCCAATTTTACACATCAGAGATAAGATAAGATATCATTTCTTCTGTCCTATTCACCTTATGAACATACAAGCTGAGGAGGGAGGGGGAAAGGGAGGGTTTGCAGTGATGCCTCACAGTTGCAAGCTTGTGCATTTGGTTTATTAAGGAAACATTTCATGTCCTCCTTGTTTGCCTTAACAGAATCAACTGGAAGTGAAGTCAAGCCAGCACTTCAAAGCCCACCAGTGTTAGTCACTGGCTTGCAACAGAATTATAGCCCAGTCACACCATAATTAATAACAGCACAATTCTGGACCAACATTAAAAGACTCCTGCAATCAGGGGATGAGCTTGCAGAGATTAAGTAAATATGTGCAGTTTTTCTTTTTACATGAATCAAACTTTGACATCCAGATTTGTGCTGATTATCAATTGCACACAACCTTAAAAGTATTGTCCTTTAAAGGAGCATAGAGTCCAACGTGGAAAAAGCTCTCATATCATCTGTGTGTCACAGCTCGCAAGTCGTCAAGACACACATTTGTCTGTTTTGAGAGGAGAAAACAGAGTCAACAAACTGCTTAAAGCATTTACTCAATGGAGATAATCATGATATTTTCTACATTACATGTTGTTAATGGACAAATCATAATCATCGTCCACATCATTAAATAATCATCAGATTCATATAGAGGCCTAAAATCATGCAACAAACTCTTGATCGCTGTAAAATACAATTAACAATACAGTTAAGACGTGTAAATATAAAGCCACAATCTGGACAGAATTTTTAATATATCTATACAATTTCAATTTCTGTAATAATGGTAAAATTAAAAAATAAGACAAAACAGATGAAACTAAATTTGAACTCTAAATCAACATCAAGTAATATTCTCGCTCCAGCCGCCCGTTCACACGCTGCATTCTCCTCCAGCGCGACACTACGTGAGTTGGCTTCTGCAGCCCTGATGATGTTCCACTGCTGAACACAGCAACAATACATTTCTTTTTTTTTTTATAACCAGTTTCAAAGACGAGTCCTCATTCTGACCTCCTGACACTGGATACCAAGAACAACTCATTACCAGTTCCTTGAATAAACCATCCTCGTTTCAATAAATTTTAACGCGGCAACAGAACCTCCAGCCGCTGTAACCGGGGGCCGGATTCAGGCCGCAGATGGTGGTCTCCCTCATTGACTCTGTGTTCGCTAATGACCCTGGACCTGGATTGCCATTATAAAACGCAGATAAATGTTTACTGTCGAAGGATGACATCACAAGAGTTAAGGTCTGTACAAATATACAGGTGCTCCGCCGCCCCTCTGCTTTCTCCACTTCCTCAAGTCCACATTGCTTCGATAAAAACAACTCGAAAAACGCCAGCGTCCCGTGTTCACATTTGCTCTGTTTCATTTATTTTGTCGGCCGTTGAAAACATAAACTCTTACTTAGCTGTGTGTTATTAGAATGTAAGCTTTTTTCCACAGAGGAGGTTGGGTATGGAGGTCGGGCGTGTGTGTGTGTGTGTGTGAGTGTGTGTGAGGAGGCATGTCTATATTTCTCGACCTGAGTTTTCCTTCTCTGTCCTGTCACTGATGAAGTCCCTGTATCCAGGCATTTGTTTTTAAAGGCATCACATAGATCAATAAGTCATTACCATGTTAATCTGGATCCATTATGTATCATGACTGTAAATAAACAACATTGTTGCTGAGGAGACTGGCGACCTCTAACTCTAAGCTCCATTTTACTTTATTGACACAGGGTTGGTGTAAAGGTTTAAAGGGGCTTTCTGCTGCCAAATGTGGTTTCTTTCCGAGAGTGAGTGGCGGTGATTGTCTTCGGCCATCGCTGTGTTTGTCAGGACAAGAATACACACTCTGGGCAGCGTTAGGTCCTCAGGGCCGACTGGAGGCTACAGTGAGTCGCTATCAGAGAGTGGCGAGGCTAGCTGGTTAGCGCGCTAACTTCAGAAGATGAAAAGACGTGATAGAGACCGGAGTGAACGTGGGCGTCGCTTTCCCCTGCTGGAGACCAGCTGAATTTGCATTGTCTCTTATAGACTGGTGAGTAAACAGCTGTTGGTGCTGAGGTTGGCTACGAACCAGCGGCAAAACTTACAA
>NW_019522091.1:0-49305 GCF_002814215.2 Seriola lalandi dorsalis | reverse complement strand
CACACACACACACACACACACACATACATTCACTCAGGGTGACCCACTGCCACCACACTCCTATCACAACCTGTCTACATCTCGCACAATATTTTGTGTGTGCGTGTAGTGTGTTTGTGTGCAGACAAAGCCCCGTGCACACATGTGCCTCAGCTGTAGCTGACACTTTGTACCAGTCCGGAATCTAATATCCCCCCCATTGGAAACACATGTGGAAGTCTGACAAAAAGCCGGCATGTTCCCTGTGCCATGTATGTCAGCAGTCAGTCAGTCTCCGTGCTGTCTGTTTTGCAGGCCGTGCAGTGCTCTCCAGGGCTACACAGTGCAGCAGGCTTTACAATGTGTGCAGGAGGAGCTGTGAAGAAAGACCTGTCTGCTTTTGTGGTTTCACCAGGAGGCTGATGGTGTTTTCACTGACATTTAACGTTGCTGAATTACTGTTTCGCTCGTACGCATTTGGAAACTTGTATCATCCGTGATGATTGATGTTTTATGGTATGATGTATGCCATTATAACAGCATGCTTGTTAATATTCAGCACTGTCCTTTAAAGCCTGGTCACGCCACAAAGTGGGACAGCAAAATTCATCCACACGTAATATTTGGCTCGAGAAGGTTAGCGGCACAGTGATTACTCACAAGGGCTTCCTGGGGAACTAATGTAGTTGACAAGCTAGGCTATGTGCTAATATGTTAGCCAGCTGTGAACATACTACTGCTTGTAAGTCACAATTGCTCCCCAGGCTACTTTCCATTTTATTGTGCTGTGAATTTGCATATCGGTGTTCAGCCAAAATTTGAATTGATTTGAAAAAATTGAAAAAAAGAGTTAATTTGCCTTTGCAAACAAATCCACTGATTGCCACAACTCCACATTTAGAATTAATACATTTTGTGGCAAAATTTTTCCTTTTTGAATGTTTTCGTGACCTGTACTTAACAGACACTGGTTTGAAAATTTGCTGTATTTTCTAATTTCAAAGACCTGAGTGCAGCAGAAGCAAGTCAGTGTATCTTCTAATCGTCAGACATTCTGTTATTCTAATGAAGGCTGCTGTCTACGTCAGATCTGTAAAATATAAATGACTCTTCTGTCAGTTCCACTTTTACATTTAGAGCAGCTACAACAACACAAATGTGTATTTATTCAGACAATAATTGCTATTCATGCAAAATGTTGCTGGGCACATGGAAATAAAATGTTTTCTGTTACTGAAGTGTGACCCATTTAAAATGTTGGCACAACTTGCACTAGAGCATGCTGGTTACAGATACCAGGCAGGTTTGTTATATTTGAATAAAATTGACATAATTTGTTAGTTTTAGACCAAGTAATCCAAAATCATTTTGCTGAGTGTACAGTGATGACAAAGTTCCTGCAGGGAAAGCAGAGGTAAGCAGCTGCTACAAGCTTTCATTTCTACCTCGAAACCTTGCACCTTCCCAAAGTGCCAAATTTCCGCCCTGGTTGGAGCAGACTGGCACTCATGTTGTTGGCCTTTGAGAGATTGTGGTTGAGCTGTACTCAGCTGCATGGATGGCTTGTCTTTAGCTGCAGACGCTCAAGCACACCTAACCTGAGCTGTCTCCATTCTCTTTTACTGACTGTCTACTGATCTGAATGATTAAATCGTTCACAAACCGGTCTTGACATTCAGTTTTCTCAAGCGGCTGCTAATCAGCCGTCCTTCAGTCGGAGGAAGTAATCAGGTAGGGCGAGAAGTTTTTTGAAAACCGGCACGTTTTGATAATCTGTTTTGGTGCTTTGTCAAAACCCTTCTTTTGTCACCAGCGCAGGTTCGAGAGCTAATAGGTGGTGAAAAGCCTGGTTGGAGGCCCAGATGAAGCAGATTATTTCACAACGACTGAAGGGAGATGCAGGAGAGACGTCCAAGCATTAGCATGTGCGCTAGCCAGAGTCCGTCCCAGGAGGGAAACTCAAGTCTGGCCAGGGTGTCCCGACAGACATCCTCTGCCGAGGTTAGCATATCCCTGTTTCGGCTGAGTTGCTGAAAGTTGTTGTATGTGTGACTGTGTATTTGTGTGTGGGTGTGTGTGTGTGTGTGCGTGTGTGTGTGTGTGTGTGTGGCTGCTGAAAGATTTGTTATTTGGAGCGGTGAATTTTAATGACGTTTGTCAACTCTAATACGCAGAGCTGCCCGGCTGTGGACAAGACTGAAGTTTTTTCAGCTTGCTTTGAGTTTATTTAAAGGAAGTGCTGGTTTTCAAGGAGGCTGCTGTAACCTATTTCTGGCATAAATACATGTTAATTATAGTCAGAGACAGAGATAGAAGCTTATATACAGACACATCCGCAGCCTCGTAGTCAGTTTGAGGATTATGTGTTTTCCAGGAGAACACTAATAAGCTGTCACCACTTGTCATCAGATGAAAAGTGGTGGCAAACTGCTTTCACCATCACTTGTTGCAAGTCTATTTAACAACCTGACTACAGGGGCATTTATTATACCTTTGTTTTTTTTATTTAAACCCCATGAAAACCACAAAGCAGCAGACTAGTTGCACTGTTGTTGTTCTGCTATTAGCAACGTAAACACTATGATTTCACTTAAATATTAAAAATGGTCTTACAGACATACAAGTCTGTTCCCTGTGGAGGACTGTTTTTATCACAGCCTACACAGCATATGAGCTTACACATGAGTGCATAGTAAACAATTATAAATTAAAAATGTTAATATTAAATAAATACAATATTTAAAGGACTAAGCCGTGACTTTTTGAAATCTGAATTCCCCAAATTCTGGATTGAAAACAAATGTCAGCCGTGTGTTCGTCGCTCATCATAAGTAAAAATGTTTAACCACTGAACGTTCATAATAAAAACAAACCTTTAATACCATCTGAAAATAATTTCGCTGATGTCTAATGTGAAATTCGAATTTAATTCTTGAAATTCAGTGGCTGGTCTTTTGTTTAGATTTGAATCACAAGTTTCTGCCCTTAGAGCTGACGGACTATCAAATACAAAAGATACATAATATTTGACATATTTGACACAATTATACAAAGACATAAAAGACAATTAAAGCAGGAGACTGATAAAAAAAATAAGATAAGATAAAAATGTGTTTTTATTTCATAAATAAAAATAAAAAAACACTGAACTTTAAGTGTCCTTTGTGCAGTTTGGTCAGTTATCACTCATATAAAAACCCTACTAGAATACTACTTCAGTACTTCAATCCCTCTTCATTCAAATTTCATCGCAACTCCAAAGTGTCTCCGATAAACAAATCCGCGCTTCTTACTTCTGCCTGTGAATTCCCAGTAAAGCCTCATTCGTCGCACTGGCAGCATCCCTGCAGAACGACGTGGTTTATACGCTGCATTTGCAAAAACGCTACAGAGTCAGTGGGATCCTGGAGGCACATGTGCCACAGATTACCCTCTGCTGTGTGAGGCTGACTGCATACCTCTGAAACCCAACAGCCTGTGAAACGTTGCCCTTTCAAACTCCGAATCCCATAATTCAGCAGGACGGGCTGAGAGCAACTCCGTCTTCCCTCTCACCGTCCGGACCCGTCAGCTGCTTCCACCCGTCCTGAAGCGAGGCGGGCTCAGCGTGTCCGTTCACAGTTCATCATGTAGTAACGACATGCTCAAGTGGCTCTCTTTGCCGTCTCTGTATATGCATGGCTGTGTGAGTGAGTGTGTGTGTGTGTGTGTGTGTGTGTGTGTGTGTGTGTGTGTCTGCTATATTTCTTCCTGTCTCTGTGATCAGATATATTGTGTTTATAAAGCGCTCCAGTTTGCCAACTCTGAGCAGCCAGTGTTTCTTTGTGCCAGCGAGGCCTGTCAGCGGGGTAACACACATAATTGCTCCCTAATTCTCCCGTCAGTGGCTGGGTAATATCTGATTTACAGGTAATGAGCCACATCCCATCCAGCGAAGCCGCGCCTGTAGCTCTGTCTCACTGTAATATCCCCTGTCTTTTCTTTCTTTAAAACATAATCGCAACTTTCTCTGTTCCTTTGCACTGCGGTGAAAGCTTGCTGTGCATTTCCAAGTCTGGCGTTTCGAATTTCTCCTGCTGAAATGCCAAATAACAAAATGCATCCAGTCTAGAAATGAGTAGGCTCATATACAGATGGGTGACAAATGAAAACTAATATCAGCAGTTCTGGGAAGTACGTATACTCAAATACTGTAGACACTGAAGTAAAACTTTTTATTACTTTACTTGAGTATTAATATTAAAAGCTACTTCATACTTTCCCTCCACTACATTCCTGAGCAAAATACAGTTTATATCCATTTAAATTAAGCTGCAATTGCTCCCTTCAAAAAGTCTCCCACATATCCAGTCTATAATTCAAAGTATTTTCAAGTATTTTCCTGAAATTAAGTTTCATTTGTCATATATATACTTTATAACTTATACCACTCTTTCCCTTTTTTATTGTAATACTATCGGTACACGACGCTGAAGTGCTATTTTACACTTATGTAACATTTTGAATCAAGGACTTTACTTGTAATACAGTATTTTCACATCACTGATCTGTTTTTACCTAAGTGAAGGATTCGAGTACTTGTCATCGCTTCACTGCTCTTCAGCGTCGATCAGGAGGGTCGTAGTGTCACGGCGTGGATCCAGTAACCGGTCCTGCCCTGCTGACGGAGGGTTTGTTGTCCTGCAGGAGACCACTCTCATCAGGATAACGTGCATTGATTTGAAGTGACCCTTTATTCTAAACGAACCATATTAGGAAACCATAACTGAGGGCCTCACTGGAGGGGCTCCAGGGGCCCACGTGTTGAGAATACAGTTACTCATCTGACAATCTGACTAATCACTTTGTGACACATCCCTGCTGTATAGGCCCGTGCCTGTTTTTTCTGACCGCTGAAATCAAACATGCGTTTGTCTTTGTAATTAGTGGTTCGCGTCCTGCAAACCTGGTAAAATACCCCTCTGTATGAAGTCTGTTAGTCTGGTCTGATCACGTCACAGCTGCATTAACCAACTAGTTGGCCTCGGGGGGGGGGAAATGAGCTGCGGTCTCCCACACCACCGCCATCTCTCTGTGCATTATGGGTATCCTTTCCATAGGTCTACTCAATCTCCGCCGCTGCTATCCAAACACTTGGTTGTTACGCAGCCTTTGTGACTGAAGATCCTGCCGCTCGTACCACAATAACAACCTCTTTCAAACTCACTTTTTCACTTGTGGTCTTGATCCAGTTACGCCTCCTCAGCTGACCTCTGTTATTTTTGCAAATCACAAAGCATGATGGGATGTTAATTTGACTGGATAAAAGCTTCGGCGTTCTATGTTTCTTATCTCACTTGTTCAGTTTTTCTTTTCATATTTCACCTGCTGTTGCAGCACTTCAGTTATTGTTGTTGGTGCTCTGTTCTCGCTCAATCTTGCTTTTGTGAAAATTGTACAGACTACTGTATTTAAAGGGGAGAATAGGATAATGCCACTACTATTGATAGTAGTCGCAGATAACACAACGAGCTTTTAATGCTTTCTGGCGCTGACGTCGTGTTGGATAACTTTATCGAGACAGTTTGGAGGCAAACTCCTCCTGGTTACCTCAGAAACATAATTTTTTGCAGAAGCTAAACTTCAACAAACACACAGAAATATGTGAGACTTTTGCAACAGTTTCAATCTGAGCTGTTCCTGATGGATTCTCACACAGTTTTTAGCTGTAAATGTTGGGGAAAATGAGAAGCAAAGAGGGCATAACGCAGCGACGCTCAGATTGTTTAATACCCCGTCTGATAGGTTTATAAGCTTCAGCGGCAGACCAAACAGCAATTTTTGCCGCCATAATTGCTCAATTTATGAGCCAATGCTTAGATATGAGAAGTATTGTGCTGGATATTTATGCCAAAACAAGTAAACTAATCAGATTGAAGGGGCAGCACAATTGGAAATGGTTTTCATCGCAAATGATTTATTTAAAAAGAGATCGGGTGATATTTTGTGATGGTTGAAATAATCTGTTGAGGCTCTTGCACCGACTGAAATCCCCTTCCAAAGAAAAGAATACAGTTTACAGACTCATTAGCCTTTATTTTTACTGCAGCCATATTCAGCGTCTGTACATCTCTATGTAGGGTGAATGAGTGTATGTTTGCGTGCAGGTTACTGTAGTTACAAGCGAATGCACGCTTGCACTTCCACATACTGTATATGTGCATGTAAAGATACACAGCTGGATCTGAACTCTGCCCTGTGCCAGCTGAACAGAACCTCCCCTTGTGCCGTACTGAGGCCGTGAGACAGTGGTATCATGGAAGAAGCCTGGGGTTCAGGATCTCGAGAATTACTCTTGGAAGAGTGTTTCAAACTTATTAAAATCACTGGCACAATAAAACAGGGCGCTGGCACGACCGTACATGACAGCCGGTGACATTCGAGCGCTGAACATCGAGTTGATCTTGGATCTTGTCTGCTGTTGTGGGCAAACAGGGAGCATGTGTAACGAGGAGGAGGTCCTCAGAGGTCACGCACATGGGAGATGCTCTTGAAACCGCATGTGTGAAGGGATTTACAGACATTAACAGGCTCCCGCAGCCATTCTCCTGCAGACATTTGGATGCGAGTGACGATATTGAGCCGTTAACAGCGTTGACTGATGAAAAGTAACTGATGAGCTGAGGTGAGACATAGACTGTAAGTGGTGACAGTTTGACTGCACTTATTTAAGCGCAATCAGATACACAAGTTCAACAACAAAACCTCATTTGAAAATAAATTTCTCTCAGTATTAATTTCAGTTATGTTTTAGATCCAACAGTGCAACAGTCACCATATGTCACATTAAAAAGATGCTGTATTTATATATATATATATATATATAAATATATATAATGGTAAACATTCCCGGTCATGGACCAGATTAACCCCAAGTCAGGTCATGCACAGTCTTCTTTCCGTGCAAAAATGGATTTCAAAGTTTATCTGAAGTCAGTTTGAGCCTTCTGGGTCTGAGTTAGACAAACTAAGTGAGTATCTTCTGAAGTTACTAAAGAAACACTGTCGGTGAATTCTGCATTAAAAAAGACTAAAAAATACTCATTGGTTAACGCAGACTGCTGGAAGTCATATTAATGTCAGATACATTTTTGCACGGAATAAGGACAGTGGATTTTGTCCTCCACCTGGAGGCATGTCAGTCTGTCGCTGGCCACTGAGAAGAAGAAGAATTAGTACAGCAAGCAAAAACTGTGTCAGTGTAAATACAGTATGTCAGGCTTTTAAAAAAAAAGAATATGCGCTAAGTAAGCACAATATCAACTAAAATGTTAAAGGTATTCTAAGTGGATTTTTGAAACAGTGGCCTACAACACAGGATAAGGGATAAAATGCAAGAGAAAGTTCTGCAAAATGACGAGAAGGAGATGCAAGATGAACACAGAGAGACTCAAAATGAGCACAACGTTGCAAAACGACCTTGTCTACTAAAATGCTTTAAAAAAAAAAAATACAGATAATCATCCTCTTTTTGAGAAATGTTGGACTAAAACATTGGAAGTGTGAAGCGAGTCTAAGGCCAAACAGTGGGAGCAGTTACACTGAAACATCACCTGATATCCCCCAGTCTGTTTCTGCCTCTTCAACCTTTGGCTGTCTTTGGTTTCCATTGAGAATTGTGATGTTTTTTTATCTCTTTATTATTCTAATATTCACTCACTGATGCCATATGGAACTATTAACACAGAAGAAGCTGCAGCTTTAACCTGCAATGTTCAGAGGATTTTAAAAAACAGGATCTACCACGGTAACCACGTCATCCTATTTTATCTTACAACACAAATCAACAGATGCTCATCCAGCAACAACTTTAAAAAAAAAGTTATGCTCTCTTTTGTCTGAGGCTCATAAAGTGCTGCAGAGTGTGACAGCTTGCCTGGCTTTTGTCACGTATGTGTCTGCAGAACTATTTCAAAGCCTTTTTTGTCCTTTTAAAAAAAAACAAAAACCCAAACAACCTGCCGCAGCCGGCGGGAGCGCTGCAGAAAGTGAGCAGAAGCGCGAAAGATAATATATTTTATTTTATGTGTTTTGGGAAGGGAGAATGTTAGTGTGACTCCATATATTAAACATAAACCTATTTCAAGCTAATTGAATACAAATACAGGGTCGGGGTATAAAATAAGAAAAGTGGGCAAAGGGACATATCAGGTATTAATGTTAACTGTTATATTTTTCCTACTAGTAGGTGAGATATTCTATGTCCAGACTATTATAAGAAGTGAGGGCCCCTAACATATTTTTCTTGGACATGGCCCACACACTACATACACACTACATACACACATCCTCTGTGGAAGCTCCGCGTGCTTGGAGAGGAAAGGCGGACATTTCGGGGCACGGGGCTACATTATACTATAGTAGCGGCTTTTATGAGACAGACAACACGCCTGGCTCCAGCGGGAAAACCTCATGATGGACAGGCACTTTACCTGAGCCAAGAGCAGGCGGGCTAGGAGGAGGGAAAATGAAATAAAATCAATACTCGAACATAACTTTTTAAATAAACATTTGCACTCCACGGACATTGTTGGCAGTGGGAGCCAGTAACCTGTCCCTATTGGTGGAACTCAACACCAGACCGTTCGTGGAGCACTGGCTCCCATCGAGGTGATGGCTACTGGCAAGATGTGACGTGAATAGCGGGCTATGTTCTGTTTATCCAAGGTAAAAGAAGAAAGAGAGAGAGGGAGGGGGGGCGGGGGAGGTAGACAGGGCTCAAATCCCGCAGTAAAGCTGCTCTTTCCCTGAGCAAGGGTTTTCACGGCTTGTTGATCATGCTAAAAGCTGCCTTAACCTCTGCAGGAGTGATGCCTGGTAGCTTTAAGCGACAATTCTCCTCCGAGAGGGAAGAAATGAGATTAAAGTGTTTCAGCTGCAACAGGCCTGTACCTCCCCTGAACCGAGCCGAGGCTCGTTTTCATTGAAATACCGGGATGCATTCAACGACAGAGACACCGCTGGACTCCGGGTGTTAGGCCAACGTGTCGTCACCTTGAAGGGGTAAACAGAATTAAATGGTTCTGAATGGAGGAACATTCTGCTTTTTTAAATTCTAAAATAATGAAAAAAAAAAAAAAAAGCTTTGATTTCATTTGCCAGAGATAATGTTATTTAGGAATAGAGTCCAAATAACTATGTATTTAGGGAAAATCTACGAAAAGTTCATCATTATTTATCCTGTGGATATTGGATAAGACATAAAAGAGCTGCCATTGTGCCTTAATTCATCATAGATCCCCTGTTTCTCTACTGACAGCAGTCTCATTAACGCGAAAACCAATATTGTTTGGGTCAGTTTTTATACTATTGGTGAGTGTGTGTTACCAAGACAAAAAAATAGCTTTATTGATACCTTGTTGAATCTTTTCGATTATTTAACAAAATAAGTCAAAACTTTCAAATTTAAGTTGTAGGAGTCTTGGCCAAATAAAACCCAGTCTAAAAAAGCCAAAATGACAGTTTTAAAGATGCAGAGGCAAAAATGATCCAGTACTTTTAGTATCAACAACTGCTTTTAAAAAAGAAAGAGAAACATGAGGATTTCACAATGATCAGCGAGTTATTTTGTGGGACTTACTCACACTCCAACAGTTCAAGTGATAACATCCTCACATTGTTAGACAAAGGATCACGGTTTAACTCCTGTTATGACCGTTGATGTTCATCCTCTGTAGCCAGGGAAACCAAGGTCTTATGGATACGATGAAGGGAAACGCATAACTTAGAGAGAACAATCAATTAACGCAGCTTTAAAATTTGCGGCACTCAGGTGCAACAGATGCATTTTGCTCAGTCGCACGATAAACAGATTCAAGACGTTGCCCGAAGACATTATTTTATTTTGTTTATTCAAACGCTTTTGTCACTCTCTCTCTCTCTCTGCCTGTTGAAGAGCATTTTGGGAAATGTAGGCTTTCAGAGGAGGGAGGTGGGAGGGCAGGTACAGCTAAAGAGTGAATCGCACTTCATGTCAGATTAAGTCATGGAATGCAGTGAGCATTGCAGACTGAAGAGCAGCGTAAGAGTATCTGAGGTGGACTCTTTTTCCTTACAACAATAATAGACAGTCTGGGACTAATAGTCCACAGGATAAGCTGGGTGGCCTGGCCTGGCTGCCGGTGCTGCCCTGAGCTGGCCCAGGTGCTGCTGACTACGGTGGAAAAGACCTCTCACTCTCCTCACAGCTGGCTGGATGGACACACACACACACACACACACACACACACACAGCTGGTTCCTGCAGTCGCCCCAGCTGCAGCAGCTGCCACACTGAGTGCTGGATGGACTGGGTCACAGTGAAACACCTGGAGGCAGAAACAGTAACGGCGAGGATCGGAGCGACTCAGGGATAAAGTCATTGATCTGGATCAGATTTCTAATGTGTGGAGCTGCTAAATGTGACCTTTGATTGTGTTTGTCATTCTGAGAAGAAACATCACATTCGACATCAACGTTTTATTCCAGTTCAGTTCATTATTTTAGTGTATAATGAATGCCTGTAGGCTAATGGGCTCTCACGCATTTTAATATCAGGTATATACTCAGATTATAGGCTTCTATATGACATTAGCTGTTAGTAAAATAATAGTGGCATCTATTTGCACTTGTATTCCTCTTTGGTGCAAGAAGATAACGTTTCTTTTCATTTGTAAAAAAACGAATATTTTAACTCCTCATACGACTTAACTCGATAAACCTTTGACAGCATCACTGTCAGTATTTGGCAGATGAATCATACTGTAAACTGATGTTATAAAGTTATGTTGTGCTCTCATGAACATGGTTTGGATTTACCGCAATCATTAAGTAGAACTTCGAAAATAACAACGTGATAACACGTGTTTATAGTGCAGGATAGTTTCAAGGCCGGGAGCATGGAGATTCATTGTTGACCTTCGGGGACACAAATCTGATGATAGATATTCTAAATCTAAACTTTCAACCGTATCCCATGGCCTTCTTCAGTGGACGGAACACAACTCCGCATCCCCCAGGGCTGATAATTCAGGCTGGGAATCTCACTTCAGCCCAGGCCCATCTCCGCACATTCATAACAGATACTGCAAGCTCTCGTTTTTTTTCTGTTTATTGTTTATGCCAGTAACGCATCATTTAGTGCACACAAAACCTGCTTTAGAAAAACACCCAAAACATACTGTAGTTAAAAACAGCCAACACCTGCACTTACGTAATGACACCTGAGAACGTGGAGGAAGGCTGTAGATATACGATCGAAATCTCCGGTTATTAAAATTAATATTTATCAGAGAGATATCGACTGTGTGACTTCAGATTGAGTCGTGATGTTCACACTTTTGTTTCTCTTGATGAAGTCTCTTACTCTCAGTATAATGTTTCGTCTGACCGAGATGATGTGGAGAGTGTTTTGTGTAACCTGTGAATGTCTGCTAAATGCCTGTGTGTGTGTGTGTGTGTGTGTGTGTGTGTGTGTGTGTGTGTGTGTGTGTGTGTGTGTGTGTGTAGTATGATGCATGTACTTACTATGAACACGGGTGGAATCCTCTCTGTCAGCATTGTTTTGCTTTCATTACCGGTGTGCAATGAATCTTGGGATACCTTGCGCCAAAAAGGATTCACCTGTTTGAGCCTTTCATTGCACAGGAAAAAAAAAAAAAAGCCACACTTGAAGGAGCCTTGGAAATGTGACGGCCTAGTCGCACCTCTGTGACACACTCGGTCTTCAGATGCGGCCTCTGAATTGGGACACAGCTATAGTATTTGACGTGTGTGTTTGCCATCTCAACAGGGTCACGTGTGAAGGTTGAGAAACATGAAGTGTATTTGTTTTTCTTTTTAGCCTCTGTTACTGGAAGTGAGGGCAGGGCCTGTGTTTTAATGCTGTCTGACACTAGACCAGACACCGCTGTGATTCAGACACAGGAGATAGATGACACTGGGGTGGATACACTCATCTGTGGTCAGTGCACCCTCACACAAACACACACACATTTATTGGGCACAAGTTCCTGCAGACACACTTGAGATCACACCAAATAAACACTGAACACATAAGGATGGATTTCACATCATCTTCCTGTCTCTATCAAACTTTTATTGGTCTCTCTTTCCTCCACGCCCCCACACACACAAACATCTACCTGCTTTACTCAGAGTTGACACACTTCATCCTCACACACCACTGACTCCATCTACACCGCTCTGTGTGTGTGTGTGTGTGTGTGTTTATGAGAGTCGCATTAGAAGGAAAATATCCATAAATCTCTCAAAACGTCATGTTCCATTGAGTCTTTTCTCATTAGCTGCCTCAGAGCCTTGCGTGTAAACAAAACTGTCATATGGGATGATCGCTACGGAGAACATGACAGTGGATACACAACTCTTCCCGGAAAACTAGAGCGAGCAGAAAGAGAGGGAGATTTAGCTCGGATGTGGACATGATTAATAGAAATGTCAGAGTTGAATTGCTGAGGCCGAGAGGCCAAGAACAGCTGCGAAAACCCCGGCTGGCAAAGTGCGCGTGCACGCGTGTGTGTGTGTGTGTGTGTTTGTGTTTGAAGGGAGTGTGTTGCCCTTAAGCAAGGCACTCAACCTGCTATTACTGCTGTGTGTCCAACAGTAGAGGACTGTGGTTACTGGGCAGCTCCCAGGTGTGAATGTGTGGAACTGTGTGAGTGTGAAGCAAAGTTAAATGAAGCATATTGTTTTTGAAGGGAGAATGGGAGGTCCACTCGTCCCGGTGACAGAGACTGAGAGGAACACACAGTGGCTGAGACACGGGCCTGAATGGCCTCAAGATGTGGCCCGTTATTCATTTTATTCATTCTTATTTATCTTCACTCTTAAGCATGAAAAATGTCACACTTGACATAAAGTGAGTGAAAGGTCGGGACGGAGATTCATTTTATTCATAAATATCACATTAACACAAGTGTCATCGCCTATAAATGGTCCAACAGCATTTACGAAGCACAGCTCATAACTCAAGGAATGCTCAACATTGCATTACAGCATCGGGTCACATGTACACAAGGAGATAATAAAGAAAATATAAGTAAATGCATGAATAGCAAACACATAAAAAAAACAGTGTAGAACCCCACGTCTTCCCCACAGACAGGAAAGACATGCAGCTCATGGTCTGATCGACCAGAAGTCAAACCAGGGACATTGGGCATCTTGAGCCCAGGTGCAGTGCTCCCTGACCATCCAGCTCTCAGGTTTCCATCAGATCAATTAAAACATGGTTACAGTGACAGATCCCAAGTCACCGAGGCAATAAAAGAGAGAATAAACACCGGAGCATGTCTTTATGATCGACTGTGTTAATCAGTCAGTTTTGTTTGTTTCGAGCTGAGATGTTGGTCTTTTTGTCATTCTGGGGTTACCGTTACCGTGGTTACAGGTGTCATACTCGTCTGTCACAAAAGTCAGTGGAAAAGGCTCCGTTAACCTGTTGATAGTGGACTGAAGTGGTTCACACACACACACACACACACACACACACACACGTCCATGTCAGTCTGTTGGGGCCGTTGCAGCGAACTGTGCTCTTGACTGAAGAATCATTCAGAATCTGAATTCACTTCAGCTCTCTCACTTTATTGCCACTCACTGTCTGGGTTTAGCTTCAAGCAGGGGAAGAGTTGGATGGTTACAACATTTACTGGTAAAGTTTTACTTTTTTTTTTTTTTTGGAGTGTTGCAGTTGGCAGGACAAATTGTTGGGACAAAGCGAGAGAGAGCGGGGCTGACTCACCTTGCCGTATCTGGCTCTATTAATACTTCCATGGTCCAGCCGAGTGAATCACAGCAAAGTGGATATGGTTGTGTTTCAACATTGGGACAACATCCAGTTAAATCTTACTTAGTGTTGGGCAACTGAAACACCTCCATCTTGGTCCTTAGTAAAGATTTAGAAAAATTAAAAACCCAGATTGATGAGTCTTGTTTCTTGTTGTGAATCTAATATAAAAGGAAAGTGACATCTCAACATTTCAGTGAGTACAGCATCATGTGTATGTATATCCATATCTATTTATATTTCCCCAAACTGAGATTCAAACTTCAACAAGTAAGAGAAAAACACCAGTAACTTATTCCCATATTTTATTAATCTCTCTGCACAATCATATCTGGTAAACCAGTTGTCTACAGTCGCTTGAATGAAGTCAGTCTGCAGTCGTCTGTCTTCTCAGACCTGCCGAAACCGAGGCCCCTCAAGAGTCATAGCTCCGGGCGGGCCAACCGGCATGAGAGTTGTGGGAGAGGACGCGTGGCTGGCAGCGTGGCAGCAGAGACCACAGCCACCTCGCAGCTTATGAAGGCCTCCATTCACCGCCGTTCACACAATTTTCATGCAAGAGAGAGACTTCCCCAGCGAAAACAAGCCCCGTTTAAAGAGAAAACAATTGCCCCTCCCCGACAAATTCCTGCTAATTTGCCAGCGCCGGAGAGGCAGGAGAGGAGCGACGCAGGTGATGGACGCCTGCCCGTCTCGCTGCAGAATGTGTCTCTCTGTGTGTATTTGTAAATGTGTGTGTGTGTGTGTGTGTGTCCCTGTGCTACTACATATCCAAAGGGTGCCAGCTATTCCACCAGTTTCAGCTTTGACACATCCCTGATGCATCCTGTTCTGGAGTTTCACTCGTCAAGCGTCCAACATCCCCTTCCTCCAAACACTTACAGTTTACCTCCTGGTCAAAAGATAAATGTTTTTCTTTGGTGCTTTTCTCATCATATTTAGTATGTTTTTTTAATTTTTTATTGTGTGTTTGAAAGTTAATCCGAAAACCCCAAATTGAATGGTTATTTTCCTCCCGTTTCATTAATCACAACCGTTGGTAGCACACGTGAATGACTTGTTATTGTGTGTCAGTTTAACACGCGATGCAATATGACTCAGAGTATAATTTGACTTTCCATATTTATTTTTCTGCCTTATTAGAAATAGTGGTGCTTGTTCAGCAAAGGACTGTGAGGGTGCACTGTGCTGCAGGAACATGTTCCAGCCCATGGGGGAGGAAACGTGGAGGAAACCTTGTCTCACTTTGTGTGTTGGAAGGTGCTCGCGGGTTAACTGTGTGCGTGCACTGTTAATATGTGTGTTCGTTGAGCAGGTGGGTCTCGTCTTCAACACTTTGGACATGTGTGTTTGTTTGTGCATGAGGTTCAGGTGTTATATGATGTGAGGCAGGGAAATAGAGGATTGGCACAGTGTATGTGTGTGTGTGTGTGTGTGTGTGTGTGTGTGTGTGTGCATGTGTGTGCTTCTGAAGTCTAGGGCTGAAGTTGCAGCATCTTCTTGTGCTATTACTCACTGAGTCTGCTGTAGACCAAATATTTTTGCTTAACAATAACTGACAGAATAAATAAATGATTTCTCTTTTTTGTAGGAATAATCCTGATTGGCCTTTCGCTTGCTGTTTCAACGCCTGTCAAGCTTTCATGTTCAGATTACTGCAATAATGGTGGCAGATTTACCTTGGAAAGTCTTAGTCATTTTTTAAACACTTTTGAGGTCAGACAAAGGTAGACAAAAGCAGCTTCTCATTTTTAGCCAGTTGCTAGCTTAAATGGCAGCTGTTGCTGGCAGATTTTATTACCTATTTGTATTTCTATCAAAGCTGATGTTTGCGGGAAAAAAAAAAACATCATTATCAAAACTCTGTAAATGCAGAGCATCAGAGAAGTCCAAAGTTTGACAGGCTAGTTACAGTTGCTATATCATGATTGGACAGCCGCCGTTCAGTGCGGGCGATTAGCGAACGGTCAGTTAGCATGTACGTGCTGTACATGCTAACTGACCGTTCGCTAGTCAATCCTCCATCAACTGGTGTGATCACAGGTTAGATGATTTAACTCCACTCTATCAACAGTGCGCTGCCTCTCTCTCTCTCTCTCTCTTTCTCTCTCGCTCTCTCACACACACACACACACACACTCCCGAGGCCACTCTCCTCTCCCCTTGCCCTTGCTCGCCTCTCTTTCCTCCTGCAGTCAGCTGGCATGGAAAAGAAGGGCTCTTTGACTCATGTGGAGGGGGGGTGGGAGGGGGCGTGATGAGGGTTGGGGGGTCCCGGTGCTCTTGGAGTCTGATAGTCTGGCTCGTTCGTACAGGCTTTTCCTCCAGGGTTTTGAGCAGTCAGAGAGGCGAGGGGAGAGAGGAGATTTCTGACGGCACATCTCCACCATGTGGACTGCTGACAGGGCCGCCACTGAAACTGACCAGAGAGTCACTGCAGACAGACAGTGACTTGTGTATGGTAGAGATAAAGACTTCAGGTCTCCAGTAACTCTCACACTATATGGTTCTTTTACTGGTACTGTCAGATGAGATTGGGTGATATTAATATAACTTATACACCATGAGACAATAGAAATTTGTCCCTGATGATCCATTTAATCCCTTTATTATCTCTGGTTGTGTTGGACCGTTGCAGGAACTGTTGCAAATCAATGAGCAGGACCAGCTTGAATTTTCAACTACTGTGATTTGTAAGGTATTTATTTCACAGAATTATCCAAAAACAGACCCTCTCTTGGTTTACTTCATCTATGAACAACACAAATGAATTTCAAGAAAATGTACTGAATCACAATATACGTGAATATCTTTAGAAGTAAAATGATTTTGTCCATATTTCCCACCCTCACTCCCATGTTTACAGCTAATCTGGTGTTCAGACCAGACAAGTGCTACTATCAGTAAAGGTAATAATTTAACAGTAGCACAGTATAGTTATGAAGCCAATACAGAAGTGCCATAAAAGGTATAAGACCATCATTTTAGCGTCTGTAGAACCTCACAATGATCAAAACACGACAATTTAACTTTAAACCATATTCAGTTTCGACACATCTCCCTGACATACTAAAGAGTATTGTTATGATATATTGATATGTCACATGACACATGCAGATGCAAAACTTTCTATATGGACAAAACACATAATAGATTTAATGCAAAGAGATGAATGAGGGTGTAAGATGGCACAGGGTATCACTCCATACACTTACTCCAACAAACACCCCCCCCCCCCAAACATTTCAGTAGCTGTAGACCCCCGTGCTGACACCTAATCCAGAGCCTCGCTACCATAACATTTTCACAAGGGTTGCGAGCTGCGCAATAACAGCTCCACATGAATTGGTGAACTGCTTCTTTATAAGAGGAACGACACACACAATTAGTGTTCATTGGTGGTGGCCTGCCGCCACTTATTTCTGTGTGTTTTTACAAGAGTGGAATATAACCCTGAGATAGTGTGTCTTTCAGAGAGATTGTGTTTGAAGGTGATTATGTTTTGTTTTGATTATGATTTTGAGACCTCGGATCAATTGTGATAACAAAATGAACGTTTTGCTTGATTAAAATGTTTTTGGTTTTATTTTTTTATCTCAATATAGTTTTATAGGAATAAAACCTTTCAAACAAATATCTCTGACAAGCCAACTCAGTCGTCCTCTCTTTGCCTCGCAGTGAAACTAATGACAGAACTGGAACAATCTGCCTGTTGAATGGCTAGTTTTATTTCTCAAATGCAGCGATCTGCTGCGTAATTTTTCCTGTGGGACGCCACACGCTCCCCATAAAGCCGCATTAGTGCTCCAGTGGCAGGGATAATGAATATGATTCAGACAAGGTGCCCAGCAGCAGCAGCTCCGCCTCCCCGGGACACAAGGCTGCAGCAGCTCGCCAAGGAATTGAAGGCAAGCGCACGTACACACGCACACACGCACACACGCACACACGCACACACAGATATTTGAACTACTTTTAACATCA
Source organism: Seriola lalandi dorsalis (assembly GCF_002814215.2). NCBI lineage: Eukaryota > Metazoa > Chordata > Actinopteri > Carangiformes > Carangidae > Seriola > Seriola lalandi. The sequence continues at coordinate 31,517 of NW_019522091.1, read as the reverse complement.
AGGTCAGTGTAATTAATCACCCCAAAACAATCATTTTCATTTGGCTTTAATGTACATTCTGATTGTCATTACTTTAATTGATAGTGACATCATTTATAGCTTTTCTGTCCTTTTAAACACAAGATTGATTTCAATACTGTTAGATGCTTTTAGCTTTAATCAGCTTTTTAATGAATAATGGGTTTACAGGCAAACTTTAAAGCCGCATGAGTTAGACTTTTATGTAACAATGCATCTATTTTATCAGCCTAATTTAAGAGTTGAAAGTACCTGGTGGATTTTTTTTTTTTAGATTCAGTGTTTCTCACCAGAACAAAGTGTGTCTACATTTAAGACCTTATGAATGTGTTGAAATCATGCATTTTCTTAAAAACCCACATTTACATCAGCAGATTTCTTCTTCCCTGTCTTATGTTGGTGTATTGCTACATTTTTTTTGTGCCACCAACTGCTGCTGTATGTTGTAAAAACAAGAAAAACTCGTTCCGCTCACCAAAACATTGGTAAATAGCAATAATCACCTTTTAAACTGCCCCATTCCTGTTACATCATACAGTGTTTTTGTCATTTTTATGCCTCAGCGCCGGCGACAGCCAGGGCACAAACATTTCATTCGGACTCAAGGATGAACTGATTAGATTTTGGTGGTCAAAGGTCAAGGTTAATGTGACCTTACAAAACACATTTTGGCCTCTTGAATGTGATATCTCAAAACCACCTTCAGGGAATTTCTTCAAATTTGGCACAAACGTTCACTTGGATTCTAACTAATTTGATTTTGGTGGTCACAGGTCAAAGTTCAAGGTCACTGCGATCTCACGTTCTCGCGAATGCAATACATCAAGAACGCCCAGAGGGAATTTCCTTACATCTGGCGCAAACATTCACTCGGACTGATTAGAATTTGGTGGTCAAAGGTCAAAGGTCAAGATCACTGCGTCCTCAAAAAATTAATCTCGAATTCATACTCTAGCTATGACACAATCTAACTCAAATGTCTATAAAGATGAAATGAAGTGATGACATTTGATATCCAAATCAAATCAAAGGTCAACTTCACTGTGACATCACAATGTTCTGCTATTAGTCAGTGCTGTGACTGTGGTGGGGAGATTGTGAACACATATCCTGCAACTTGGCTCGTTAGCGGAGGCAGACAGTCATGAGGCGGTAATTCTAGTTTAATAATCTAATTAGTGAGTTGCATTTCAAAAAGGTTCTGATGCAGTGCAGTGGATTATAAGAGAAGGACGGGTGAGCGCTGTCACAGGTGAGCAGAAGTTCATTTGATCTGCCACACACACACGAGCAGCACTCTGCTATTGACTCAAGTGTGTTCATAGACGTGCTGCTACACGAGAGCAGCACAGGCCTTTGCACAAGGCATACCCCTCATCCCTCAGCACCTCCACACTGTACATCACTCAGCATCCCGAGCTGTCCTGAACAGCCCAATAATACTGTCAGTGTCAACACACACACACGCATACGCACACAAATGCACTCATAACCAATTACATGTTCTTGACAGACACAGGTTTATATGGTTTCGATTAGGAACAAATCTTTTTGCGTGCACAGACACACACACAGTTACACACACACACACACACACACACACACACACACCATCTGTGCACACAGTGAGGGAACATCCATTCACACCCCAGCGTGTGCCAGGGAGTTGTGTTGTAAAGATTTATATGACAAGGTGGCAGACAGACAGTGGCAGGGCTGAGATCCGACCCGTCTCACTGCTGATGTTGACAGTGTTATTGCTCTGGCTGTACTTGTGCTCTGTGCGCACGTGTGTGTGTGTGTGTGTGTGTGTGTGTGTGTGTGTGTGTGTGTGCGCTCAAAGCCTCGTCGACATTCAATGCAAGTGGATTACAGAAAAATGTTCACTGATAAAACTGTCTTTCGTTGATATTCTGGAGTTTTCCTTTTAAGAATATTTCTATACACATACATGCATTCACATCCTGCTCTCTGTTGCCTTATCTGACTCTTGGTCACAGAAGTGCTCTAGTGTTTGAGCTCTACCCAGCTCTGCCCACACACAGTAAAAACAGAAAGTACTTGGTAACGAGGGAGCAGGAGCTCTGATTATCTCCCCTGCAGGCGGTATAGGCTTGGCTGCAAGCTCCTCTCCATCCATCTTCCCCTCCATGCCTCTGTATTTTCAATTGGGATGGCTTGTTGCCCGGGAATGACTTGCTTCATGTATGTGGATGGATGCAAGCTGTTCATTTCTGTCTGTAAGTTCACATTGGCTTGAATGGACACTGAGTAAGCCAATCATCAACCTAGCAACACCTAAACAACCACTAGAAATCTAGTAACACTTTCAAATGCAAGGATTGACACACACTAGATGTTAGTAGGTTAGTATCTTTCCACTAAACTAATCTGTGTCTGTGTGCAGCATCTGAAACTTGGCCATTTTGAAGAATGCGTCTGTCCCAGTCTTAATATTACACCTAAACTGCAGTGAGCATTCCTATCCTCAGAGAGAAGCATCAGTTCTCAGACATGATAAAAAAAAATGTTTAAAAAATGCCACAATTTCTTTGTCCAAAAGACCTCAGGCCGCAGGAAACACAGAGCCAAGCCAAGGTTTTATCCATCATCTCTGGCAATTTGAGCCTGTTTAAACTGGAAAACTACTGCAGTGTGATTACTCCCACCAACTAAGACCCTGTACAGCAATGATTCCCAACCAGGGGATACTGTTGCAGTTGTCTGTATGTGCATGTGCTGCGACTGAGTGCACACACACTAGCATGGGAGCAGAGAGTCTGAACAGTCAGGTGGTAAAATGGTTGAAATGCAGTAGTTACTCAGATTCAGATTCATTCATTCATATTAATCACAAGAAGAGCTGATTCCTTTGCAGCTTACCCAGTCCATACACACAACTTCAGAACTCAGGCAAATTAGCATTAACATTTAAATGTCCAGCTGTCTCACTATCCACAAAGTTATACAAACTTTATCAAACTGAACAAACCACTGATAGTTGAACTGTATGAAAACATTGTTTTTGTTTTATGTAAACAATAGTATTAAATAACATCCAGTGTAAAAATCACATAAACACATTGGGAACATGTGGGGGGGCATCAGTGAAAGGGTATTTGAGGTCATCTGACCATTTGGGATTATGATTTAAATGTAGATTTTTTATTTTTTTGTAGAATCCCCATTGGTAGTCTGCACAAACTATTAGCAGCTCGGCACATTAGTTCTCATATCGGCGCTGACCTTCAAATTCTCACATTGGCTGAACTTCAGTAACATTCGTGCCTGCCTGTTTCTCGTGCATGTCGCGTGTTTACAGTGTGTGAAAACCTGGCGCATTTGACTTGGCAAAGAACCTGCACGTAATGGAAATCTCACCATGTGACAAAGCTTTTAGCTGCGGTGCATGTGGAGTGACACGAGTTAAAGTGAAAAGGGGAGAGCTATCTAATCATAAAACGCAAAAAACTGGTGCAGTTGGTAATGACTGCTAATGTCTTTCTGACAAGTAGGAGCTAAGCTTGTGAAAGCAACATGAAAGGCGACTGCTCAGGGTCTTTCTACGGTCGTGCTGATGCCAGGGCCGAGCTGCGGGCCGGGTCTGGCTGGCAGAGCAACGCTACTCTGTGGTGGCGCTCGGCACTGGTCTGCAGACTGTCTATCTGACTTCACCTCTGTTCTGTAACAAACCACAATGTGAAAAGCAGCAGCTCTCCTGCTTCTCACAGGCGTCTCCTAATGTGATTTTACATGTGTACATGTTTTCATATGTTCAGTATATACAAGAGGCTCCATCCAACATGATATTTACCATAAGGAAACTGACAAAGTGATGAATGGTATGAAAATATAATAAATTATCTTCTCTGGAAGAGATACAAAGTTATACCACGAGTTCCTACTGGGCACAATCATAACACTTTACCGAGTAGAACCTCTATATTTAGGACATACTGAATCATGTACATGTATCCATCATTTTGGTCCTGCTATGGTGAAATGGGTTTCTAACTTTCTGCTGAGGCTGTGCAGTTGAAACATTTGAAATAGCTGAAATATTGAAATACATGAAGCTGTTGTTGAGGTGGCAGCTGAAATACAGATACTGAAAGAAGCTGAAAAGCACTGCTGATAAAAGTTTAACTGCTGAGTGTAGCTGAACGTGAAAGTGCTAAAAGAAGCTGACGTTTCATTTGAAGTTCACTCACTGAAAGGAACTGAAATGTCAACCAATGTGTGGGTGATAAAATTGAAGTGGAGGTCCTAACTGAAATGTATAGTGCCAGTTCAAGTGTCGGGCCAAGTGTAAGAAGTGAAAGAAGCATGAAGAGACTTGAAAGGGTTTGAAGTGTGAGCACTGAATACAGAAATGTTACTTCAAGAAAAAGAGATCAGTGCAGTCAAGTGTCAAAGGCGCTCTGTTTATCATTTGAAGAGCAAGAGATGAAATGTCATTTAATACGTAATGATTGAAAGCGGTTGAACTGTCATTTGAAGAGTAAGAGATAAAAGCAGTTGAAGAGTGAGAGATAAATGCAGTTGTAAGTGATAAAAGTAGATGGACTTTCGAGTGGAAAGTAGAAACACTTACGTCTCAGTTTAGGAATAAAAATATGTTCACGTATCAGCTGATGTGTGAAAGTAGTGGAAGTGTCAGTCAAAGTGTGAGGGATGAAAGCAGCTTTGATTTTATTGAAAGTGTCGGTTAATCACAGTTGAGCGGCTCTTCTGTGAAGACGAGCAGCCAACAATGGGAGCCATCAGTCAGTTTGTTTTCACCCTTTTCCTCTGCTTCTACCACAACTGCTCACATCCTTACTGTATTTCAACAATGTATATATTCTAACTAGAAAAATTCTGTTGCTTTAAATACAACTTTTCCCACAACTTGTGTGACAACCTTCCCAACATCCGTCTTTACCTTGTAGTCTGCAGGTAAATCAGCTTTGTTTTATTTTTCCTTTTATTATTTTCCATTTATAATTACAGTTATTAGCCACGTAAGCAAGTTTGTTCATCCAATATTTTTTTTTAGTTTACTGTTGTGCGTTCCAATACTTGTGTGGCATTGCTCTCAAACCTGCCCCAAACATCGCAAACTCACACACATACACAAGTGTCAGTCTTTTTTTTTTTTTTTTTTTAACTGCCTGTTACTGTTTTCCTGCTGTGCTCAACGTCATTTAAAATAACTAATATGTCCTATAAAACCCAGCAGCAGTAGCCTGCTCAGGTTTACACAAATAATTAGCTGCAGGCAGACACAATTATACGCTGAGAGAAATATGACCTGCCAGAGTGCATGATTGAAACCAAAGGTAATGACCTCATATTGTGGAATTTCTCTTAAGCTCTCTGCGGTAAACAACTTACGGGACCCTTTTTTTTTTTTTTCTGTTTTGGGAAACAAAACAAGCTGTGATCTATGGCTTTGAAAAGGGGATTAACAACATTACATGCAACATACCTAAGTCCCTCACCCTCTCCCTTAGTTCCCCGTCTTTCACTTGACCGACCGCATGCCCCTTAAAACGTGTAGGCACCGTGCTTTTCGGGAACAAAACCAGCAGGGTGATCTGTGGCTTTTTAACAGGGCTCAGTGCCGCGTACCTCCAGGGTCTGCGGCCCCCACTGACAGCTTTACAGGCAGCTGATTGGAGGTGCCATGCCAGTACGACAAGGGAGACCTGCGCCCGCGGTGGCAGCCGTGATGGCTCACACATCTACCGCGCGTTAGTATCCAAACACGACTCTTCCTCCGTGAGTACGCAGCCGGACCACATGATCCTGATGCTGCAATATCACATGCAAATTGTATCATATTGAAATAATCGAAACAGTGAATTAGACAGCTGGAATATTTGTGTCGCAAACTGACTTGAATCATTTACATCCCTCGTTACGTTACTTTCCTCCATCACCTCCACAGCCTCCACACCTCCGTGCTGCAGGGGGCAGGTGTTAGAGGTATATTGTGACCGGCTCTGCAGAGCTTGTCTCTGTGACCAGCGGCTGTAGAAGACACAACATGTGAATGTAAGGTGCATGTAAGGTTGGGGTTGTACAGGGTAGGGCTCATACACAAACAGGGGAAAACAAGAGTGTTAAAGTGACACTGCAAATCCACATTGGGCACACACACACACTCACACACGCACACAGACAAACATAGAACACATTGGAAAAATAGCAATGACATCACCGTCACTTTACCTACCGTCGACATGCTCCTATTTATGCGCAGACGGCTGCTGCGTGCCACCAGGACATAAACACACACTTTAACATTACCACACCCTCACACACGCCCTCATACACCCTCACACACACACACACACACACACACACACACACACACACACACCCACACACACACACCCAAACACACCCATGCCACCACCTATATACCCACCCAATGCCACAAACATAGTCACCATGTCTTTTCTGGAAGTTTGCCCCTCCTTTCACACGACACACACACACACACACACACACACGTCTCAACCTGCCCAACAAACACATAGCAACCCAAACACTTGTATACGTGTGTGTGTGTGTGTAGTGGAAACTTTCATTGGTCCAGAGGTGTCACCTTACAGACTAACGTCACAGGTTTCTGCTCCTGACATTTACCGGAGGTTTCCTACTTGTTGTCGGTCTTTCCTCTCCTCTGTCTGTCTGACACTTTCTCTTTCACGCTCCTTTTTTTTTTTTTTTCACTCTGTCCCGCTGTTATTCTCTCTGCTTGCACTCCTCTGTTGCCATTCAATTCTATTCAAATTGTGTCGTTTCTTTGGATATCAATTCTCAGAAATAGCTGCAAAATGTGATCCCTGATGGATATTTAGCTATAGTGCCCCCATGCTAACACTGACTCAAAAGGATCAACCGTATTACATAAGAAATTTATGATAACCAATGTGTTCTGTTTTATGAAGGGGCAGTCAGCTTCTCTTTTTTATTTTTTTATTTTATTTTGTTGCTCTGGACAGTTTGTCTGAGTGATACAAGACTGTATGTGCTGAATTACTTTTGCACCTAACCTCACCACTGTTAGTCTTGTAGAGCCACGAGGGGTATTTCCTGTATAGGAATTAATCATATAACTTAAATATAAATATTAAAAAAAGGTCTTCCTAATCTACCTCCAAACTTCTGTCTGCGTCTCTTTCTGTCTGCGTCTCTCTCTTCCTCTCTCGACCTGGACCACTTTTATGAGCGTCCTGGTTTCTGGCCCCACCGCTGTGCGTTTTGTAAAGAGCGGTCAGCGGAGTTCACAACAAAGTAGGAACATGTGTACAGACAAACACTCCCCGCTACTGTTGCTACACGCTCACGCCGTCTAATTAAATTGAAAATGTCAGGTTCGATTATTGTCCAGAAGGGTTTACTCCGCAGTAAAAGCTTTGGACGCGTTCAAAGTATCGCAAGAGAAATGTGTTTTGGTTTTTTCACTCACAACAAAATGACGTGCTGAAGGAAATCTCTGTGTGGCTTTATTACCTTAACATGTCTTCATGTAGCAGATCTCTCCTTCAGTCTTTCCTCTGTCCCTTTATCCACCTGCTCTTCTCCTAATCCCCATTTTTCCCAACGTCGTCCCTTCATCTGGGATCTGTCCACTTACCCCATTCCTCTTGTCCATGTCCTCCTTCTTCCCTCCCCCTCTTTTTGTCATTTTCCTCATGCCTCACCAATCAGCCTCAGGTCTGGTTTAGCGCTGAAATCAACCCTGCGATTTAGAGTGACGCTGTTAATCAGGGTTCAGCTCAAGTTGGACATGGCCCTCTTCAGACTGTGCATGTTACTGTGTGTGCATGTGTTCGACCGGCCAACATGGCTGGTGCCGCTGTCACTCTTTTATCAGCCAAATAGATATTTAGGATAAAATACCTCCAATGACTGTTGGTTTCCCGCCAAAGTGACTGGCGTTGCGTAACATACCAGACACAAGTAAAATGTTTGTGCGTCTGGTAGTAATTTCCCACTGTGGTGTCTTGGTGCATGAGTGTGTGTAGCTGTTATAATGTACTTTGTTGAGTTTTAGCGCTGACGCTGGAGATAACGTGAGATTTTGAGCCGGTATGCTCATGAAGGGCGTAGTGGACATTCAGGTCACTACAGGACACTAAAACAGCACTAAAAAATCAGCCAAAAACATATTTTGGTTGGATACTAAGAGCACGACATGGAGGAAGGCAGTTGTTTTTAATGGAAAACGTGGCCACGTTCACGTTAACAGCTATGAAAGTAAAAGCTTTGCTCACGGCCTTCATTTTTTTTTTGTCAGGTTTTCCACCAAACTTTGGTCCCCACCCGTGATGACCTTTTTACGAGCCACATCCAAGTGACATTCCGACAGAGGAAAGTGTTTTATTGGTGACAGTTCTGACCATAAACAAGAAAAAAAATAGCTTCTTGTTTTTACTTTTTAATTCAAATTAAACTCATATAACTCCCAGCTGAATTATTAAACCACTTGGGATGATATTAAGACAGAAAAACCGTGACGTACATTCATGTCCCTACTATTTATAAAGTGACATCCTGGTATAATGTGCTTTAACTATCTCTATCTAAACCCTGTTTCATCGGTGTGTGAGTGTGATGGAAAGGAAGATGTGCTGTATGAATGTGTGAGTGAATGGGTGAATGTGGCTTGTTGTGTAAAGCACTTTGAGCGGTTGATAAGACCATGAAAGCGCTGTATAAATGTCCATTTACTATTCAATACTTTGAATGTGTTACTATGTTTACGTTGGTTAACTTTTGCATTTGTTTTCAACATTGACAGTAACATAATAATGATTCAATTAAGGATGTAAAAGAAAACGAATAACAGGCGGTGAAACTGAATCAACGGATGTCTCGGACTGACGATTGCATATTTAATTAGACATTAATATGAGCTTTATTAACTCATAAATATTATTCACCATCTCTACTTGCTCTGGTTCAGCAGTGGGGTAAAGGTAAGTTTTATTATAGCTTTCTACCACAAGCCAGACAGAAGCCTTAACTCCCCCAGCCTTAAAAATAATCTGCCAAGGACTGAACACTGTCTTAGAAAAATAAAAATACATAAAAGGAGCGGTTTGGCCTTTACCCAGCTAGACCCCGGGGCTGAGCTGTAAGACACAAGCGCTGTAAATGTTCAGCACCTGATCATGTGTGTGTTTTGGACTTCCACATCCCTCCCCATTGTTATGGCAGGAGGACAGAGAGGGAAGGGGGGGGGGGGGGGGGGGGGGGCCACCGGAGTCGTGGCTCGTAACCTTGGGGCAGGCGGATGCATGACGTGATTGACAAGTCTGATTCTCTCCTAGTATATTGCTTTGGATTTTTTAAAACCCTGGTCACAAGTTGACATTTATTTAGACAAGGCTCCTTCAGGACTGCCGAGAAGCCACAGAAACCAGGAGATGTCTGACAGAGACAAGTATTAAATGTGTGTGTGTGTGTGTGTGTCTGTGTGTGTGTGTGTGTTTGGTCTGACAGGCAAATATTAAAACCCAGTTGCTCTAAACTAACCTACATACCTGAGTAGCTACGTAGCACCTTCTCGAGGTAGTTCAAGGGACAGTATGAAAGTTATGGAGGGAGGGGAAAGGTTCAGAAAAGGGGAAGATTATGTTGCCCCACCCCCCTCCACCTCCCTCCCCCCCCCCTCCTCAAATAAGTTTCACACAGTCCCTTAGAGAGAGAGCGAAGCAGCATCAAGAGATGGCCAGGGCAGATTGAGAAGCAGCGAATATCAAACTTGTGCTTCTGGTTTGAGTCTGGGTGTGATGATGTGTGTGTTTGTGTGTGCCTTGGAAACAGATGAAAAGTCAACTAAGATGTAATAAGCTAGCTGCGAGAGAGTCTTAAAGTCTTTGGTAGAAAGCCGGGCTCTTGTTTCAAAGTGCAGAATCTGCTGTAAGCCCCCGCAGACGCAGACTAAACACAGCATCGGCCCTATTGTTGTTCTGCACTGTTACAGCCCTCCCTGGAGATTTAGCAGGAGCCATAAACCTCGGCGGCTGCGACAGGCAGCCAATAGCCACGCTGCTTACTAATGACCCAGCCACCGAGGTCACACCACAGCCTGATCACCAGCATTTACGCAGCGCTAGATTGGAAAACGACGGGATTTTCGGGCTGTTTTTTTGACAGCTTTCAGGTATGTCGCTGAAACAAATCCTGACTAGTTTCAGTTGCTTCCCCAGTATAAATACAAAGTGGAGGCAGGAATATGGCATGGTTCTCCTTTTTTATAGCAGAGCTACAGTTGGTGATAATCGATTCAGCATGTTCACCATGTCTAACTATTGTATTTTAAGACCTGGACAAAATGTTTCACATGTCAATTTTTTTCCACCTAATACATGACTAGTCACTCCATCTTCAATTTTTTTTTTTTTTTTCTTCATCAGTTTCCATCACGTGCCGTTCTGTGGTTTGAAGACCATGTATACACAAAGTAGCCATTACGGGAAGGAAAAGGAGAGAGTTTACTGGAAGAGGAGGCCCATTACTGAAAGCATGGAGTTGGATCAGCGGATAGGTTGAAGGTCAAACAAACCCTACGCATTTGTTCCGTCCATTACGGTGGACGTATGGGATGGTTGCACATGCATTTAGGCTTGTATGCATTTGTATATATTTGGTACGTGTGTGTGTATCTGTGTGTGTGTGTGCGTGTGCATGTCGTCTCCGCCTGGCTCTGGGTTTCATCGCCATCCTCCACCGGCGTCTGTAAATCATGTAATCTACCATGTTAACTCGGCGATTACCTGTTATTACGCAGAGGTCCAGTTTCAGTGACACCATTCAATCCACCGTCCAATCTGGGTGTTTACAGCCTGTCAGCGCTGGCTTCTCTTCTCCACGCACCAAGTCTGAGATGAAAATAAACAAACTCTTTTGACTCGGAGCATAAAGTAAGATTAACTTATACTAGCAGAGGCAGATAGTGAACATGATATGTCTGTAATTTTGGTGTTTTAAAGGGCTACTGTGTCAACCAGTCGGGGAGAGAGAGGGGGAGCCATTACTGTGCTATGTGTGTGTGTGTGTGTGTGTGTGTGTGTGTGTGTGTGTGTGTGTGTGCTTGTATGCCCATGTGTGACAAATCAGTCTATAAAAGCTCTATATATTTACAGTGAACTTGAGTTGACATGGAGGAAATAACCAGGTTCATTTGCCTTCTTTTCACCCAATCATCATCTACAATATAGAGGCCGCGGACGCTACAGACCTTAAAGCTGCACCAATCAATTTTTTATACTAACAAAGGGTCAAATTACTACGTGGAGTTGGAAAGGGCTCACTCACAGTAGCGAAGCCACTGAGACTTATTGCAGTTCCCCTCAGATTTTTAGTGGATTTTAATATCTGACAGTTTATTGTTTTTGGTTTCACATCCCATAACTGTACTGTTTGGTTCACCCTCACTGCTCTAGTCAGCCCCATTTCCATGATTAACTACTTGCCCACCAACGAACAGCAGATGATGTCAGCAACTAGTTGGTGAGCATGGTGGAGCATTTAGCAGCTGAAGGGCCAGATATTTTTGGTTGGTTACAATGAAGCTGAAAGGAGAGTGAATATCGATTATTATTCATGAGGTAACAACAAACGTGACACAGGATGAACGCTAATGTTGCTAATGTACAATGTTGCAATTTGCTAACACGAAGAATGAAGGTTTAAAGCTCCAATTTACAAAAAAAATGCATGTTGAATATTTTGGGATCCAGTTTTGTACCACAAATTAATACAGTCAAAGGAATTGCCGTTTCTTTTCTGCAGATCAGAAATTAAATAACTGGACATCTGCTCTTCAGAATAATTAGATAATATGTGTTACAGAATAAAGAAATCAGAACATTTTCAGCTGCAGTGTGAACACGGCCTGATGGAAACAGTAGATTCCACTGCAGAGCTTACACGGCCTGCTCAGGTTTCTGGCTACACAACGGGTGGTCGGTTGTCTGGATCCTCTTTAATACGGTGCGTTATCCTGCCAGATTATGTTCCATATGTGCGTGTGCACCCCAATGAACAAACTTATACTTAGTATAAAGCACACATACGCACTTTATCCCCCTGCTTTAGTCACCTTGTGAGTCAGTTATTGCACAAAAAAATCTAAGGGGAAATCTTGACGTCTGCCACAAAATGAACAGCAGCCCCCCTGCGGCATGAAACACAACTCCCTGCATGCTGTTGGGATAAGAGAGAAAGGAAAGCTGGGATTATAGTGAGAGCTGATGGTCGGACGAGATGACCGTGTTACGTGGACACCATGATTTTGTGCTTAACAGGCATTGTTTGACCCTTGGGTTTAGAGAGGACTCTGATTTGAACACACTAAACAGTAAACTGGAAAAAGAAAAACACAAGACATGACGAGGGAGTTCTGGAAAACCTACATTTTGGAAGACAGTGAAGTAGCCAAAGGAAATAAAAAAGAAATCTAAAATCACACATGATATTCTTTTTTCTTTTTTCAATATTATACAATGAAAAGGACAAGAAATTCGATGACATCTGCCATGATGTTTACATGTGTGTGTATGTGTGTGCCCTCCTTTCCACTTCCATTTCATTCCCAACCCCTCAAGACCTGGATTTCCACCTCATATAACGTCCTTCACTGACAGGAAGTGTTAGCCTCAGTCTCCAATGGCCACTTCGTTCTTTTGGCTTAAAAGAAACGTGTTTAAAGCGCTGTGGTGGTGCCTGTCGCCTGCTGTTGTTGCCAAGCAACTATTGAAAAACCTACTTAAAGTGCTTTTTTGTGTGTTGAACATTAAAGTATTTTAACTGCTAGCACTTGGCAGCTGTAACTGAACACTATTGCCATTGAAAATAATGAGGCAAAATGAGGCCGGGGCTACGAAAACAAGGACAGGAATCATTCGAAGTGGTTCAATACATTTCAGGAATTAGTAGTGACTTCCCAGGTACAACAAATACAGCAGGAGTTAAAGGGTAAACTCCGGTGGGAGCTTGGTTAGTATGTGAGTTGATTACTACCCACTAGTCGGACGCTATAGTGACATTAGCTGTAATGTCGCTAGTATCTCTGTGTTACAACACAAGGCACATTAATTAATATTGAAAACAGCAAATCAAAAACTTAAAATAATGAAAAGCATTATTGGGCCACAATTAAAACAAATTGCTACAGTTCAAGAGTTCCCTTTAGTCTCCACCTGAAACCTAAACCACCATCAGCCTCTTGCTTGTGTCACTGGAACAAAAGATTAAAATAATAAATCAGACTTTTAGAGTCACTGTAGAAAAAGTCTTCAGGTATTTATTAGTATAGTATTAGTAGACGCAGTGTAGTCTTCTTTCTTGATTCCCTAAACAGGTATACCTATACAGTATTATAACACCAGAGATATTTCCTAATAATTCCACAAATAGCAGCAGGCTTTTTTTTTTTGATACTTAACTTCTGGGAAAGCTGCACATTCCTGTTTTTGTTATTTCCTGGGTAGAAAATGAAAGCTATTTTCAGATTGAGTTACGTCAATCCTGTTAAGGAATATTAGGGCGTCAGTAGTTCTTGAGATGACCTGATAGACAAATATAGAGGACTGAAAACATTGCCTCCTTTAAGAGGTAACTTTTTTAATAGTTTTTGATAGAGATAGAGTTGAATGAAATGAAGTGAACTTCATCATCCCATGAGATTCTGTTTAACTTCCTCGTGAAACGTAAGCCTCCTTAGAGGGCGAGACATTAAAAGAATAACTCAAGAGATGTACTGTAGGTAATGGTAAGAGGGTGATCTCCCAAAGCTCTAGTAGGAAGGCATTAATAAGAGAAAAAGGATGGAAGTGAGAGAATAGTTGAGGATATGAAGCAGACCGAGAAGTGTAAAAAGGAAAACACTGCTCTGTTTTATTGTTTGACTGAAGTCTTAGCTTATTAAGTATTATTATTTTTGGATGTGGCCAGACCTTCTCCCAGCAGTACCTCCGGCTTGGTCGTGTGTTCCAGCGAACGCAATTGGCAGCGTTTGACAGTCGTTCTCAACACTCAGTCCACACAGAGAAGCCAGAGGATTGGAACCCAGGAGCCTCTTTCTGAGAGACAACCACTATTACTTCCTGACCCAGCTGTAGCCAATTAACACATTCAATTAACAAAATAGTTAATTTAAGAATTGAGTGTTATGTCATTTTCACTAAATTGCAGGAGACCGAGCTGCAGAAGTGTACGTCTCATTGTGACAAAGACTGAGGATGTCTTAAAAAGGCAACTGTACCAGGACCTGCTGGACTTCAGAACCGGTTCCATGCTGCTTGCAGGATATGGTGGCAAAGGCAGAAAGGAAAGGAGGGAAAAGAACCTTACAGAGTTTCCTGAACCTCCCCAGCCTTTCAGATGAACAGCCTGGTGTCCAGAGCTGGATGAACATAATGGGAACAAGCGCTCACTGTCATTTTCCTTCTGCTTTGCCATCTGATCACGGACTACTGGAGACCAATGTGACTGCTGATACATATCAATAACTTCATGATTACTTTGTACTCTTTATTCATTGGTGTGTGACTCACTACTGCCAGTTTTAGCTGTTCAGCAATGGACAACAGTGATAAAGACAATAAACATATTAATATTGATATCTTTAAGTCCATATAAACTTTAAAGAAGCTATTTTTTTCTATAGTTTTGCTTTTGTTAAATAGCGTACCAGCATTAGCATTAACTACTGTTTACTTGCAGTCTAGAAGGAACATTGCGAGTTCAGCATCAAACTCAATTCCTTTACTTGCCAAGAGCCGTCTGCAGCGGTGGAAAGCAACACAAGTGTTAACTCTTGTCTCCATCACGTCTTTTCTTCACCTGAAGTTATCACGCTAACCAGCTAGCCTCAGCCTGTCTCGTCACTTTCCGATAGCGACTCACTGTAGCCTCCAGTCTGTCCTGAAGACGTAGCGCTGCTCAGAGCGCGCGTTATAACACCTTGTCTTGTAAAGACAATGATGGCAGAAGCTCTTGTCAAGCTTCAGTCATCCCCCCCCCACTACCAGCAAGTTTAGTGGTCCACTACTACTGTACTGAAACCTTCTGATGATTTAGTTGGTCACAGATTGATAAATGATAATGTTGGAACATTTAAATTACTGTGAAAGCAACACATTCACAGATAAAATTAACCTTTTTGTTTCTCTGAAAATGACCGCAGTGCTCTTTGGGACTGTTTTTGCTGCGAGTATGTGCATGTGTTATGTATTTATGCAGTTTCCACGATCTTGCTTTATTATTATTATTACTGCCATCTGAATGTCCCTCACCATCTCGCACTTGACTTTAGCCAGAGCTCACAGCAGAGGTGCACAACTAAACAGAGGGGAGCGAGAACCTCGCCAGTTTGTTGCTAATGTGTGTGATTTATTTACATGTGAGTGCAATTAAGGATCCGACCGTGTGTGTCGGCCTTTTCTTGTGCTCGCTCAAAGAGGCGCTAAGTTACGTCCTGGCTCAGATCTTTCAGTGCTGAACCACCACTCTGTTATACTTAGTGTGCAGAGCTGGCTACAGGCCAGTCACATTTACACCCCAACGTTTGGTGCAGACACCACCATATGCCTGTTTGTGCATTTGTGTGTGTGTGTGTGTGTGTGTGTGTATGTGTGTGTGTGTGTGTGTGCCTTCTCCATAGTTATACATTACAGGAGTGCAGGGCAATACCTTCTCTAGGTTTAATACATTTTCCACCGCAGAGATGATAAATGTCAAAACTTATGATGTCCTTCAGCATTTTATCTGCATAGTATTTTCTTTATTTCAGAAGCAGCACATACATAACAATCTGTGGTGTGCAGGCATTTGTATGCCTAATAATGTGCGTGTGTGGTGTGTGTTTTACTGTTTATGTGCAGTGCATCAGTTACACAGTCACCTGGATTCGCTATTAGACAGCATTTAAAATCTGACCCCACTGTCTCCAACCTGTTTTCACATCTTAGAGCCTCAGAGCTTCATTTCCATCTGTGTGAGGGAGTGTGTTCGTACTGTATTGCGTGTGAGTGCGAGCGACCGCTCAGTCAAAAGAATGAGTGAATATGTGTGCGTATGAAATTTAGAGGGTTACACAAATAAGAACAACTGCAGGTTGTACATCTTCGCATACAAAGTGTGTAAAATCCCAAGAGTTGACAAAACTAAAATCTTATCCGTCACTCAAGTTTCTAAAAGAACTTCTCTGGAAAACTGAGTTGGCTACCATGGTCTCCCTCAGATATGCTGAATTGAGTTTAACTGTGTTTTGAAAATCAAAGATATTATCAGAGCAGACAGAGTGTGCTGAGGGACTATCATCTAGTTTTGATCTATTGCTACGGTTTAACCGGGACAAATCATGCTAGATCCTAGAGACTGAAACATACAAATATTCAAATCTGTGTATTTGTGTGTGTTTGGGGACAGAAGGGCGGCTGACCTCGGCACATACCTGGCTTTGATCCCCACTTGTGGAGGAGCCACGGAGGTGCAGTGATGGGATCCGAGCGCATAAATCATCAGTTATTTACTGCCTGATCAGAGCTTTCCCGAGCCGTAAAGCACGGAGCGAAAAGTTCATAAAGCCGTCAAATGAGTTTATTTTTGGACGGATCTAAGAGCGAGACGCGGCTTGTTCCAGCCTGTTTCCCCAGATGACGAATTATTTTTTAAAGATTTATTTCCTGTCTTGTTGTATTGAAAAAATGACACATGCATTCTCAGCAAATATCCGACATCCAAACTAATAGAGTCCATTCGGATACATTATGGGGAGTTATACGTGTATACATGTACATGTGAATACACGGCCCATCTTTGAATAGTACCTCAACACTGCATACATATTATTATGTATTTCCTTACACAAAGTGTGAGGAGAAATCAGTTGTTTTTTCTTTAAACATCTGATGCCGCTAGTGGTTTCTCAATCAAAAATAATATCAAAAGATGGTGTTGGGTGATGTTGTGATGTAGCTTGGGATCATGGGAGTTTTTGTCTTCACCACCATTGCCATCAGCTTGGATTCTTTAGGTGTCAGTCATTCAGGAGGTTTTTACCGCAGAGGTCTCCTCCTCTCCAAATCAAACAGCCAGTGAAACACAGAATAAAGCAGTTTCACGTTACAAATCAGTGATTCGCTGAAATTCTTCAGTGGACACAGGACGTGACAATTTAATGTGGAAAAGTTACATATTATAACTTTAACTATAAAATAAAGGGAAGAAATGTTAGAAGAGGGTTTACTGGGATCTGTGTCCCCTCCCTCCTCGCTGCAGCCTTCCAGGTAAAGTCATTTCAAAAAGCCCAATAATTAACTTTTCTGAACACTGTGACAAGCAGAATTCCCTCATTTACCCGTCACACACACACACACACACACACACACACACACACACAAACGTTGACACACACACACACACTTGAAGAATTCTAGGGGGAGGGGTGGGTGGTGGGGATTTGCGCTTGACCAAAGAAAAACACCAGCAACGTTGACGTGACAGATCGAAGTTAACTGATGTTGTCACTGGCCTCTACTGCCCGCACAAAGTGGTGTGTGTGTGTGTGTGTGTGTGTGTGTGTGTGTGTGTGTGTGTGTGTGCAGTAAGGCCCATTAGTGTGCAGTAATGGGAGGGGATATTGGTAGTGTATAGGTGTAATTACCTCAAGCTAACATGGAGCTCAGGCCGCGGGGCGCCTCCAACACAAATATGAACTGCTGAGCATAGATACCACTTTGTCCTCCTTCACCGCTTGACCTGGGGGAGAAAGTTCAACAAGTCCTATAGTTCTGAAAGTGTGTGGGTGTGTGTGTGTGTGTGTGTGTGTGTGTGTGGGTAAGAGAAGAGAGCCCTGGGAAATAAAGCTAACCCAAAGAAAAAGCTTTAAAAAAAAAAATTTTTTTAAAAGAAGGGCAGAGAAAAAGAGACATAAAATAAAGCGTAGGTGTGTTGGACAACGTCTGTGCTGACTTATCTGCTGCTTCTGCTATGACTGACTTTTCTCCTGTTGTTTTCCTTGTCCGTGATAATCTGCAGATCTTTTTCAAACTCCCCCGTTCCCATCATCTATCTGTCCATCGATCCACTTCTCTGGCACTCTTCAAAAGCCCCCCCACCCCTCCCCCCACCCCTCCGATCTTTTCCTTTCCTTCTACAATCCATCAATCTATCTCCACCTCCTCCCTGACACAGAGGTTGGACATCTCACTATTGTATTTGCTTTATGAGAACATCTGTTTAGCTTACTGGCTCAACCCCTGGCCTTGAAAAGCCTCCAATAAAGCCTTAACTCAGCCTCCATGTGGAGCACCACCACCTCTGTTAGCTGGGGGGCATCTCAGGCGGTACAGTAAGTGGCTGCAGCTTGCCCACTCTTAAACTCTTTAGTATGAAGCTGTTGTCCCTGAGCCAGCTAATAAGGCCCTTTCAGGTGCTGCAAGATGGACGTCCTCAGTTCAGTGGGATTAAGTACGGAAGCTGTACGGCTCCATCGATTGTGTGTTGTTTTTGTGAGCGCTGTCAAACGCAGGGAGCACCGCAGCACTGTGACTGATGGGTAAACTGCTGCTGTGAGACTGTCCTGTGAGGAAACAGTTCCAAAGGTCGTCTGTGCAAGCGGCTTATTATGACCCGCAGTTACACGTCATTATGAGGTGACCTCCGGTGGCCGTGGTAATTAGATGGATGGATGGATCGACAGAACACAGGACTTTCACACGCGAGACTTCTGTTTGTTTCTTTTGTGAAACTAACACTCGTTCTTTTTTATCCATCATGCATTGGACAACCTTAACCCTAACCTGTGTGTTTATTATCGTAACCATGACGACGACGGTCTTCTAACCCTCAAGGAAGTACATTATCTGATCCCAAACCACAATCTTTTCCTAAACCTAACCAAACCATGCCCGCTCTACAACTTTAAAGGCTTGTTTAGTATTGTTACCATGACGACTAAGGTCCAATACTCCCGCTGGGACGCCTGTGGGTCATATCCAAGGGTATGGGGACAAATGACCTTTATTGTCATCTAGGTTAGAGCACTTGTTGGCTGCTGTCGAGCTGCTGAAGTATTGCTTTCACATCTTTGTCGGTGTGATGATTTGAAGGGAACTTCAACAGATTAAACACATCAAGTCTGTCCACAGGTGTTGGGGAGGGCTACCACATATGTGAAAAAAATTGTATAAAGCAGAAGAGGGAAAATATGAGAAACTGCCTTAAGTGATGTCACTTGAGGCAGTGTAGGTTGGAGCATGAGTCTGCAAATGAAGGGGTGGTGGAGTCAGAAAAAGGTGCGTTTTCCCGACTTTTGTCCGCTTATCATCCTTACTTTAGGCTAACAGCTGAAAGCTGCAGTAGGTGATTCTCCCGTAACACACCTGAATCAATCTGTCGCTGGTCGAGTTGCATTTTGACAAATAAGCAAAGGTTTTGCAAAGGAAGATGAATGTGTGGGATGCCAGGCTAAATCAGCAGGGGTCTCCGTTGAGGTAACACAATTACATTTGCTCATGCTAAGCAATATAGATAGCGTTGCACTTTGCTCCACATTTCTGCACTGCTCAGCACTTCTTTTAAATGTCTTCTTATTTCAATCTTCATTATTTTATCTCATTTTACATTAATGTTTTTAATGTTTTTCATTTTAGATCAATGCTTTTGACAATGTTTTATGTTCATTTCGTGTGTTTTCTTTTCATGTGAAGCACTTGGTGCAGGTCATTCCTTTGTTGTGAAGCACTCTTGTGTGAAAGGTGCTATACAAATTAAGTTTATTATTATTATTGTTATTATTATTATTATTATTATTGTTAAACAGTTGTTTTCTCAAGATAAACATTAATAAAGTCTGAGAAAGAAAACAACCTCATCATAAGGATATAGTATTTGCTAGATCCATTCATAAAGTTCAAGAGTTCATGAGAAAACAGTAAAAGAAAACTTTTAAAATTCTCTATCCAGCAGTGTGAAGAAACACAAATCTGGATCTTCACCAAAATGATTTTTTTTTCTCTGGTTCTTTGCAGCAAATTTCAGTGTACGCTGTAAAACACTGTGCACTGTGGTGCACTGAACTTGGAAGGTGTCAAATTCTGCACATAGTTCCTTTAAAGTGTCACATTAACAACAGAGAATTATCAAAGATCATATTTCAAGTGCTTTGGAAAGAATAACGTTTGACTGTGTCAGTGATCTCTGTTAATCTGCTTTCATTTTAATTAAAGCTAAATTCATTCCTCATGTGCAGTATCTGTCAGCTTGTTACTATTAATATATATGAAACCTTTATTTATGCACAGTGGATATTAATAATGACATCAGGTATGCTTGTGAGAGACGTGATGCAAAGTGTGTAGTAATGACGGAGGAGCTCACTGAAGGACATGCTTGGAGTTCGCATGTTTGGCCCGGCGATAATGTCAGATTGTAACAAAGCCAACTTGTTACCGTAAGGTTCCTGGTTCCTGGAAAAGCTGAGGAAGTCTGGACTAGGAAAACTGATGAGCAACACTTGTTTCTCAGTCAACTGGAGGTAATTTTGTGTTTGTACTGACGCATGTAGCTGAGCTGGCTGGTTACCAGGTGTGAAATTGTGTTACTGTAAAACAGAGGAAAAACAACAGCAACAACAGTGGGATGGGCGAAGAAGAGGAAGATGGGGTTTGGGGGCTGGAGGTGGTGGTGGTGGTGGGGGGGGGCTGTCCAGAGATTTATTGAGCGTGGTGATGTCATGTTTGTGGTTCGGGACATTATGTCACACATGGTTTCTATATCAGTGGGCCGCTGCTTGGCCTGATGCATCAGAGTGGACTGGACAGACCTGCAGATCCAGCAGGAAACACATCTGCAGATTCACGCTGACCTCCGGCCAAGCTGCACATTTGGTCTCGGGTCTTTGTTGCTACGGATGAACAGTGTCCAAGGGTGAGCATGTGTGTTTTCATATTCATGTGTGTGTTCGTATTGTTGTGCCACACACCTTTTTTTTTTGACAGATTTTCCTTTATGATGTCCACAAGAAAACAACTTATTAGACTCATTAAAGTCTGTCTGGGTTTATCTTATTTTTCCACACAGATATTTTCCCCAGCAGGTCGCTAGCGCTGTACACAAATTAAATCTGAACTTCAAGTCATCAACATGGCGGGTTACAGAAAACAGTTGACTGCTGCGTCTTAAAATTTGATATAAGCGGTGAGAGTGAAACAAAATAATAAAGTTGCTGTAAAACCAAAGCAATGAGCTACAGTAATTTGACCCATTGTTAATATAAAACCATTACATTAGTGCAGCTTTAAAGTTGACAGTTCATCACTTTTTTATTACTTATAGACCATATACACTTACTTACTTATTACTATTATCAAATATGAATATTATTACTGTTCTCTTCAGGTGTTTTTCTACTACTTTCCCGGGTCAGCGACCGAGGAGAAACCTGCATGTCTGTATCTAAGACCAGCGAACAGAGGCCAAACGGGTGGAGATACGACACAGACCCGAGAGATGGAGGGATGCACGAAGGCTGTTTTCACTCACCCCCTCATGCGGTCTCTATTACTCCTCTGCCTGTTTCTGTCATCACATCATGTCAGAGCTCTTGTTTCAACATACCGCTGACTTTATGCAGATATTTGTGCACCTGTAACTCATATTCATAAAGACATGGGTCCAAGAGAGGAGGCTATTTTTATGCCTTCTGAGATTCAGAAAGTGATTGGTGATATTGATGATATGACCTCAGAAACGGAGGAAGACAGCAACACAGAGGGAGATATATGAGGTCGAACGGATGGAATTATAAGAACACGTGCTACTAATATGACTGAGAAGAAGACTAAAGAAAGTGGAAACAGTGTAAGAGCGGAGTTTGATGCACAATATAGATGTGAGTTTAAATCAGGTGCAAATTTATGAACTGTCATGTTTCTCTCCTTAAAATTCACAAAGCAATTTCTGTAGGTTCCTGATGCAGTTTGAGTGAATTAGCTTAGAGTTCTCTAAAATGGCTACCACTGCACTCTGCCATACACAGGTCACATGAGGACGGGGGTTGTTCTGGGTGAGTTGTTCCAACCAACTGGTAAATTTCAAGGCCACATCCCAAACTCCACAAACACATGGCCTTGCATATGAATAGCCCTCTTACTTCAAAACTAGGGTTGGGCATTTTTCTCGCCTGCAGAGGGAAAGGTTAGCAAAACCAGCTGACCCTCCGTTTCCTCGGCTACCAGTGTTTACATAACCAACACACTCATATGTTCATGTATGTGCAATCGCAGGGGCTGCAAAAACCTCCCCTGCAGGCTTTATCTGCGGTAGAACGAATCAATCATGCATGTGTGCATGTGGGTGTGCCTTCGTGAGTGTTTGAATATGCAACTGTAGCAGTCATTCCCTCCAGCTTTTGAATTATGGATTATTGTATTAGCTGAACTATCATGAAGTCAGGCGGAGCACGTTCTGGGGAATAAATTGGCTTGACCCCTAGAAAACACTGCTGCTCCTCAGCGTTTGTGTTTTAGTCACCGCTGCTTGGGGTGAAGTATTTAAAATAAATGATGGTGAATTAAAACAGTTACACATTTTACTAGATATGCTGCAAGTAAAACAGCGTCATTAAAATTCTGTTCTCGTTTTTGTGGTTAGGCAGACGAACTAAGATGAACAAACAAATCATTTTCTTTCTTCCTCCCTGCTCAGTTCTTTCATTTTTCAAACATGATTATGTGTTGCTCAATCTTACTCAGGCTCTTGTGGCTTTGGCAGTTGAACTTTGTGCTATTGGCTGCTTCGGCAGTTGGTTACTTGTGAATAAAAACAAGAAAACAGTTCATTTCAGTGGTGTTGCTGTTTTTGTAATTCTGTACTTCTGGATAAGGGGTGGGTCGGCAAGGACTGGCAGTGAAGGTCATCACATTGATTGGTGCACAAAAGCATATGACACCTTTTTAAAACTGAGTGTCATCCACTTACAAAAGAGAGAAGGGCACAGACAAAAACACAAAATACTTAAAAGTAAGTATTTAAATACACAGATACAGTCTTTTGCAGCATTGTTGAAAGAACAGAAAAGAACCCAACAATTAGAACAGCTGCTATATGTTTTGAACGCAGTCCCACAAAAGACATTTGCAAAGTCAGAAGCCAAAGCCACATGATGGTCATGTATTTTGAAAGTATTTCATATATATATATACAGTAGTAAAAGTGATCACTCCATGATTGTGTAATTGACATCTGAACATGAAAAGTGACGAAAAATTTAAGTTACAATGTTTTTACGCAACAATGACAGTGATCTGTTAGTTATGTAATTACTAACTAACATTCACAGCTAAATGTCCAGCTTTGTAGCTGTCAGACCACACAAATAGTTACACACATTATTCTTCCTATCAGTATTGCACCTGGTCCATTACAACAATGAGTTGCCTGCTAATCACAGTTCAGTGGCATGTTTTCTTTTTCCAAATGTTGCTGTGTTCCTCTCTGTTATCATAATGAGAGCAGGAGGTAGGCGGAGAAATGGTTCCCACATGTTTGAATATTACTCTGTTCATTAGCTGCGTGTGTGTATGTGTGTGTGTGTGTGTGTGTGTGTGTGTGTGTGTGTGTGTGTGTGTGTCACTGAGAGCTCTGATTAATTGCTTCTATCCAATGAGCTCTGGGTTCAGACCAGGCCACTAATTGTCATAATCCACCTTTGTTTGTTTCAACTGCTCGACCAGCCCTCACCAGCTGTGTGTGTGTGTGTGTGTGTGTGTGTGTGTGTGTGTGTGTGTGTGTGTGTGTGTCACCTACACTCTCTACAGCACATGACTTGGCATTAGCATCTCTTCCTCCTCTGTTCCTCTCTCTGTCTAGACTGCAGCAGAGAGAGCGAGAGGTAAACCGAGATGCAGAGTGAAATAAAGGCAGACAGAGAGAGAAGAAATCACAGAGAAACTATGCTTTCTGCTCAGTCTCTTCGTGGCCAGACACGTTTGCCAAATAGATCCCAGTGGATGCTCCGTTCTCTATAGATGGTTTAAACTGGTGTGCTGCTCGCGGAGGCTCTTTAAAACCTTTCAGCATATTATGCTTTGCTGATTTTGCATGGCACAGGGCCCTTCATGATGACTGCCTCCCCCGAAATCAAGCAGCCCGTTTTATCCCCTAAAAGTAATATAGCCTACTGAAGTGTCCTCGAGCAAGACGCCAAACGTTCAGCTGCTTCTGTCTGTAAAAAGCCTGTCTATCTGGATGCATGCATGTCTGTTTACCTCAGTCTGCGTCCCCTATAGCTTTTGTATGTGAGACGTGCAAAAAAATGTCAATTTTCCAACATCCTGGAACAAATATCAGACGGGAGTTTTAGAAACATTTCTATAAAGACACAGCCATTTTTACTGTCACTGCCACTCTGCACTTAAAAAATATGATGTGACACGGGAAATGTGACACGTAAGACACAGGTATAAAGACATACTGTGCAGATCAATTATAGACCATACAACCTCACAGGTTAAAGTTGACCAAAGTTTTGACTCCCAAACCAGTTGACTGTCAGCTAGCCCTTTCATTCAAACAGTGATAGGTCCAATCATCCAGCAAACACAATTAGCAGATCAGCTAGAAAAGGCAGCCAGAGACATTGTTCATGGTATGTAGCTGTAGCTAAAAAAGATTTGTGAAAGCAAAGCTGACCGTTGTCTTTTCAGCTGGCACTGATTTTGTCAGCGTCTGTCTAAAGTTCGGGCCCAGTTGTTACATACCACCAAGTGTTAAATCTGCCAGTTATCAATGTAAACTGCATATGGACCCAGCAAAAAAAGAAAAAGAAAAAAGGAAAGCAGGCTTATAGAGCAACCAGTTGACCTAAGTGTAACCGTGTTTATAGGACAGAGCATTTATTGAGACAAATTATTTCTCTGGATCAGTTGGATCTCTGTGGACATTGCTCGAGGCCTCAACCCAAGAGATTATTCTTTCCTCTGAAGCAACTCTGCCTCCTCGGCCTCTGTAGCTACAACTTCAAACTGCAAATAAATACGGACTGAATAACAGTGATGCAACAGGGATTAGTCAGACACACACAGTAAGTGGTGACAGATTATTCATCTCTGTATTCTTTATTGGTCACAGCATCTCCGTATTTCATCGGCTGATTGGTTTGTTGCAAGTCAGCCAGGCGGGGGTCTTTAACTACCCTGCAAGCAGAGCAGGGAGCCAGGGTTTGGCCATGATAGATGCTGCCTCTCCCCCATCGCCTCTGATAGATAGGACCTCCTCTGAGAGAGAAAGGAGCCGTTCCCCTCTCTTGAGCTACTCCATCTTGTTCAGTGTTGTTGTGGAATCTAGGCTGATCCTGCTGTCCCCTCTCACCTCCATACCCACACACAGGAGATACAAACATCTGTCCCAATGATGAATGTGAGATACTTTTATATTTGCTTGTTTTGATACTGTGCCACAGCCATCCTGTGAGGGAAACAAATGTGTCTCCAGAAAACCCTTAATTCTAACAGCATTGCATGGAGGTCTGTGGCAGGTATTGTGGGCCGTATGGAGCAGCACTGTGCACATAGTAAAGAGAGAAAGTGGATGAGAGGTGTGTTAAAGAGGATAAAACTGTTGAGTAACAAAGTGTGATATGTAAACTATGTGTTTTCTTTACTGTAGGATAAAATAAACTGTAACAAAATAAGCTTAGTGATAGGCAGTCATGCTGACTGGTTGACGGAAACTATGTTTTTCGAGTAGCTGACAAGTTTGAAAGGTTAAAGGAACTATCTGTAAGTTTTGCTATTGCTACGTAGCCAGCGTTAGCATTAACAGCTGTTTACTTACCAGTCTGGAGGAGTGGAACAAATGTACTGCAGAATGTTCCTACCTCTCATATGCTGAGCAAGCTCTCTATCATTTTGCGCTCTATACAGACACCACCCTGGTGATCACAGCTGATGAAACATTCATAACAATCCAAAACATAGCTCCATGAAAATGCAGTACATGTTCATGTGGCCATGTGACCATGTGGCCTAATGGACAAGGCGTCTGACTTCGGATCAGAAGATTGAGGGTTCAAGTCCCTTCATGGTTGGATGTTGCATGCTATGTGTTGCTTTATCTAATGGGTTTTAAGGAATCACAGGGAACCATCTTCCCTGCTGAAAGGCATTTAAAGCCGCAGTAGTCAGCTGAGGTTTGGATATTGATGTAAAGCTTGAGAGAATACTTCCCCACACAAACATACTAGAGAGTGCCACAACGCTTAATAAGAAAGCTCTGTTTCAGTTTTGTCAATTCCCCTCCACTGAAGGTGGAGATGATCACACCAAACTAAACATGCACAATAGAGTCACTGTGGTTTGTTCTGTGTGCGGCTGATTGTGGAGCAAACTGTGTGAGCAGTCAGGCCGGTTAGCTCAGCTGGTTAGAGCGTGGTGCTAATAACGCCAAGGTCATGGGTTCGATCCCCATACTGGCCAGTAGCATTAACACTTAAGGCCCTGCCTGTTAATGCTTCATCAATACTTCATTGCTGTCATGATGGATGGTAGGCTACCAAAAATATTTTGGATTTTCCATTCTCTCTCTCTATTTTGTCCAACTTGTACTTTTGGTGTTAGCGTAATGTAAAGGTCAGAACAGTAAGAGATGGAAAAGCCCTTTAAAAGTAGATGATGTGTGAATGTGGTCAATCAGAAGATTGTAGCTCTCCATTATGTGGCGCTCTATAAAGACACCAACCTGGTGGCCACAGCTGATGAACACCTCCATCGAAATTATCTAGGGTAATCATGTGACCATGTGGCCTAATGGACAAGGCGTCTGACTTCGAATCAGAAGATTGAGGGTTCGAGTCCCTTCATGGTTGGATCTTGCGCCTCATGCATTGCTGTATCTAATGTCTTTGAAGGAATCCTTTCCTGCTTTAGTTTGGAAAGGAGTTTGCTGAAGTTTGGGGTGTTGTTACAAAGCTTGAGGAAATATTTCTGAGTTTGCTCCACACAAATAAATACACTGGAGAATGCCACTACCTATTGCGTAATAAGAAAGCTCTGTTTCAGTTTTGATATTTCCCCTCCACAGAAGGTGGAGGTGATCACCAAATTAAATATGCAAAATAGAGCAAGTGTGGTTTGTTCTGTCTATGCTTCAGTCTAGAACAAACTGTGTGAAAACTCCGGCCGGTTAGCTCAGTTGGTTAGAGCGTGGTGCTAATAACGCCAAGGTCATGGGTTCGATCCCCATACTGGCCAGTATCATTAACACTTAAGGCTCTTGCTGTTGAAGCGTCAGACAGAAACACCCATCATGCTCAACAGAGACTTCAGACCTCTTTAAATTAAAACAGCCGTTAAAATGAAAGCTGTCATGATTGACGCTACCAATAAAACCATGATCTTCCTCTCTCTAACTCAAAACCACAAATGATAATGATGATGTATTTTATGATTTGGTGCTGTACAAATAAAATTGAATTGCATTGAATTGAAATGTCAACCTCACCACAAATTTCTATAGAAACTTTTTTGCCAGTCTATTTCCATAGGTGTTGAGATACATTACTGAATGAAAACTGTGACCTGCTGGTGGCAGTGAGACCATGGATCTCTGTATAAAGTGAGATATTTCACTCTAGACCAATAGGCGGACATTAACATCCCTGTGAAATGGTCTTCTAGCAAAAGCGTGGCCTTACTGTATGATGAGATACATGTTGGATCAAGGAAACGTGAAGGCGCTATCCATTCCGAAAACTATTCACTTCTTCCTTGGCTTCCTGGCTAACCTTTCGCCACACTTCACTGAAACCTGTCAAGTAGAGTTTGAGATATTCTGACAACTACCAGACAAACACAACTGAAAACATGAAGTAACAAACAGGCAAACTGTGGTAGCAATTACAGTGGTCAGCATCATTTCCTCCAGTTTATTGGCCTGTACTCTGGTCAGACCCCCGCTCTCTCTTTCCCTCTCTCTGACCTCTGACTTTGACCCAGTAGAGTAACAGCAGGCCTGCCTCCCGTCCCTCTGACACCTCGTAAACATTGACAACAGCCCTTAACTAGCAACTAATCGCTGGCCTGCACTATTGCAGACGAGTGATCGGGAACCTGTAATTAAAACTTTCCCATGGACAGCCAACCGGATGAGGCACCTGTTAACGATGACATGATGTCACTCTGTTACCACGGCTACTGGTCCAATTAGTAAACAGAAGTGTTTTCCTAGCCTGTTTTTTTTATTGAGGGCCACCAACAAGACTCTCTGGCATTGCTGCTCCTGTATTTTTCTTTAGCACTTGTTTTTGATGGCTAGCAGGAACATGGAGCAATTCCCACCTCTGCTTTTAATCACACTTGAATGGAAACATATCTTGGGAAAAACAGTCAAGACTAATATCTTTACAAAGGAGTACCTACTGACCTTGATAGAGGCTGGTTCAGTCTGAAAGTATCCCCATCTTATTTGGGAATCCTAGAGTGTCATTTGATACCTTGGCTAACTTCACTTTAAACGACCCCTTCTTTTACTGCCCTGGAGGTTACTCTAAGAAAACACAGCACTAAAACTACAAAAAGTACCTAAATGGCCAGCTAACCCTAACACACTTTGTTCTAATGCTGGCCCTAAAGGTTCACTAACAGTTCACCGCCTGCTATCCACAGATTGAGTGTTAAATAAGGCATTATAATCTCACCCAGGAACTTGAGTGAGCAGCCCTGAACAGCCCTACAACCCTCTTAGCCACCCAACCCCCCAAACACCCCCCCCCCTTTTAGGTGAGGCCAATAAAATACACCACCATTTTGCAGAATAATCAGCCATTTTAATCATGCATATTTGTCCTTCCAATAACTTTAAATGCCATCTAATCCCCTAAAAGAGGCAGTGAGAGAAAACTGGCCCTCATGCCTAATTTTACCCCAGTGGTTTCAGTTGGGCGCCTGGTCTAATTCAAACTTTACATGGCCCCAACACATTTGAGGACAATGTGGAGGCCTTTAGGGAGCAACTACAGTGACAAATGAGCCCAAATAGGTTTGCTGCTCTGTGACTGTCGCTGGGGTTAGGGTGGCTAATCTCTCAAAGTTTTAATGTGTTTCAGTCTTTGTGTGTGGCTGCACACTAGGGAAACTGCAACTCAGTCTAAACCCCCAAGGTAAATTCAAAATGTCCCGTTTTCGCTTGCTTGAACTTTTAGGAGGAACTTAGTTTAAATTGTGGATAAAAATAATTGCTTTGGGTGTGTTTTTGTGTTTACGTGGAGGCCCTTAAAGAAAGTACACAGATGCATTGGCCCTTACTCCAATGTAATGTACAGTAGTAGATCTAAATTATTGTAGTACAAAATAATTAAACTAATTACTGACCAAAGAGAAAAGAAAAAAAGACTAAACTCTGACTACAATACAAAATCTATTGGACAGATGTAACATATCCTAGTAAAGAGAAAACTTCATAGTTTTATAAGGCATAAAAAAACGTACTCAAAATCTTATAGTATAGTAAGGCATTAAAAACGTCAGGAATACATCATCGTATACTAGGGTATAAAAATGTCATTAAAACGACATAGTTTAGTAAGTATTTAAAAATGTCATAAAAATTACATATTATAGTTAGGCATAAAAAATGTCATTTAAAAAGTCATAGTTTAGTTAAGCATGAAGACCATCCTAAATTACAACATGCTATATTAAAGCATAGAAAATGACATAAAAACAATATACTATAGTAAGACATAAAAAAATGTCATAAAAACATCATAGTATAGTAAGGTGGAAAAAACATGCTCAAACCTTCAT
The DNA here is from genome assembly GCF_002814215.2 of Seriola lalandi dorsalis. NCBI lineage: Eukaryota > Metazoa > Chordata > Actinopteri > Carangiformes > Carangidae > Seriola > Seriola lalandi. The sequence goes on along the minus strand of NW_019522091.1, from coordinate 1,683 downwards.
AGTATAGTAAGATATTAAAAACATCGGCATAAAAATGGCGACATAGTATATAGTAAGGCATGAAAAGTCATAAAAACGACATAGAATAGTAAGGCATAAAAAGTAAAAAAAAAACGTCATAGTATAGTAAGGCATAAGAACAACATAGTATAGTAATGCATAAAAAGTAAAAAAAAAACGTCATAGAATAGTAAGGCATAAAAAGTAAAAAAAAAACGTCATAGTATACTAAGGCATAAAAACGTCATAAAAACGTCATAGTATAGTAAGGCATAAAAACGTCATAAAAACGTCATAGTATAGTAAGGCATAAAAACGACATAGTATAGTGAGGCATAATAAGGCATAAAAACGACATAGTATAGTGAGGCATAAAAATTATAAAAACGTCATAGTATAGTAAGGCATAAAAATGTCATAGTATAGTCAGGCATGAAAAGTCAAAAAAACATCATAGTATAGTAAGGCATAAAACCATCATAGTATAGTAAGGCATAAAAAGTTTAAAAAAACGTCATAGTATAGTAAGGCATGATAAGTAAAAAAAAAAACGTCATAGTATACTAAGGCATAAAAAGTTATAAAAACGTCATAGTATAGTAAGGCATAAAAACGTCATAGTATAGTAAGGCAAAAAAAGTCAAAAAAACGTCATAGTATAGTAAGGCATAAAAAGTTAAAAAAAACGTCATAGTATACTAAGGCATATAAACGTCATAGTATAGTAAGGCATAAAAACGTCATAAAAACGTCATAGTATAGTAAGGTATAAAAAGTTAAAAAAAACGTCATAGTATAGTAAGGCAAAAAACGACATAGTATAGTCAGGGATAAAAAGTAAAAAAAAGATCATAGTATAATAAGGCATAAAAAGTGATAAAAACGTCATAGTATAGTAAGGCATAAAAATGTCATAGTATCGTAAGGCATAAAAACGTCATAAAAACGTCATAGTATAGTAAGGCATAAAAACGACATAGTATAGTGAGGCATAAAAAGTCAAAAAAAGGTCATAGTATAGTAAGGCATAAAAAGTAAAAAAAAACGTCATAGTATAGTAAGGCATAAAAAGTAAAAAAAAAAACGTCATAGTATAGTAAGGCATAAAAACGTCATAGTATAGTAAGGCATAAAAATGACATTGTATAGTGAGGCATAAAAAGTCATAAAAACGTCATAGTATACTAAGGCATATAAACGTCATAGTATAGTAAGGCATAAAAACGACATAGTATAGTGAGGCATAAAAAGTCAAAAAAAGATCATAGTATAGTAAAGCATAAAAAGTTATAAAAACATCATAGTATAGTAAGGCATAAAAATGTCATAGTATAGTAAGGCATAAAAACGTCATAAAAACGTCATAGTATAGTAAAGCATAAAAATTATAAAAACGTCATAGTATAGTAAGGCATAAAAATGTCATAGTATAGTAAGGCATAAAAACGTCATAAAAACGTCATAGTATAGTAAAGCATAAAAATTATAAAAACGTCATAGTATAGTAAGGCATAAAAATGTCATAGTATAGTCAAGAATAAAAAGGCATAAAAACATCATAGTATAGTAAGGCATAAAAACGACATAGTATAATGAGGCATAAAAAGTCATAAAACGGCATGGCATAATAAGGTATAAAAATTTCATAAGAAATATCACAGTATAGTAAGGCATATAAATGTC